>NC_057810.1:627197584-627201168 GCF_018294505.1 Triticum aestivum | reverse complement strand
GCCGGCGCCAAAAAATCGGCCCAGTTGCGCCCCAGAAGCCCACTTTTTGCCGGTTAGGGCTGAATTTGGAGCCGGCGGACCCAGACCGAACCCGGCGCACTGGGGGTGCCCGGGAGCGCCGGGAGAAATAGTTTTGGCGCAAAAGTCTGGCGGGCTCGCCAAGTCAGCGATCGGGCGTGTTCGTTGTCTTCATCGCCTCGGTTTCACATGGAGAATCAATGCCAAGGCTATCGCGCGGTCAACCTTCCATTGATGCCTCATGGTGGCGCAATGAAGGCGCGGCGACGCGCGTCCTGCTCGCTCCCGCCACGCGTACACACAACGGCCGCCCTCGCACGGCTATCAAAAGCGTCCCTCCCTCGCTGGTGAGTGCACACTCCACCACCACAGAACCTTGTCTCTCCTTTCTCCCCCCGACGACGAGCATGGCTGAGCGCTACCCATGCGATGGTGCAGCGGCCAACGGCTTTGACCGCCTCCACCTGCATGAAGATGAGACATGCCTCCTATACGAGGCCGACTACCCGGCGCCGCCGGACATGCGGGTGCCGGGCAACTGGAGGCTCAGCGCCGACGGCGTCCTGGTGCCTCCAGCGCCCATCGGAGCTGATCGACGCGCCGAAATCGCGCGCATCCGGTCCTCGCTGCCGGAGCAGGCACGGAACCAGCCGAGGTACGCCCCGACAACAACACGATGTGGACGGCGTACTTTGACCGGCGCCACGAAGAGCAGCTCGCCTCTACTAATGGCGTCGAGCCCCACGTCCGCCTCAACTCCGACGGCCGGCAATAATGGTGGGGTGTCCCCGACCGCACCCTCAAGGCCATCCTCGAGTACATCGAGGCCGACAACACGCCGCACGTGGAGTACCCGGCACCCCTCTCCTTCTCTCCACCGCGGCAGCTCCTGGATGTCGCGGCGTGATAATCCACAAGTATAGGGGATCACAAGAGTTTTTAAGGATAGAGTATTCAACCCAAATTTATTAATTTGACACAAGGGGAGCCAAAGAATATTCTCAAGTATTAGAAGTTGAGTTTTCAATTCAATCACACCTAAAAGACTTAATATTTGCAACACAATTTTTAGTAGCAAAGTAGTATGGAAGTAACGGTAACGGTGGCAAAAATAACAGTAGCAGTTTTGTGATGATTGTAACAATAGCAACGGAAAAGTAACTTTAGCAAAGATCAATATGTGAAAAACTCGTAGGCAATGGATCAATGATGGATAATTATGTCGGATGGCATTTTTTTGGGGAACGCGATAATTTCAAAAAAAATTCTATGATCACGCAAGATCTATCTAGGTGATGCATAGCAATGAGAGGGGAGAGTGTTGTCTACATACCCTTGTAGAGCGAAAGCGGAAGTGTTATGACAATGCGGTTGATGTAGTCGTACGTCTTCACGATCCGGCTGATCCTAGCACCGAAGGTACGGCACCTTCGCGATCTGCACACGTTCAGCTTGGTGACGTCCCACGAACTCTAGATCCAGCTGAGGTCGAGGGAGAGTTTCATCAGCACGTCAGGGTGGTGATGGTGATGATGAAGTTACCAGCGCAGGGCTTCGCCTAAGCACTACGACGATATGACCGAGGTGGAAATCTGTGGAGGGGCACCGCACACGGCTAAACAATCAACTTCTGTGTCCTAGGATGCCCCCTGCCCCCGTATATAAAGGAGCAAGGGGGAGGCCGGCCGGCCCTCCTAGGGCGCGCCCCCAATAGGGGAATCCTACTAGGACTCCAAGTCCTAGTAGGTTTCCACCTAAAGGGAGAGGGGGGAATCAAGGAAAGGGAGAGGGGGAAGGAAAGGGCCCCCCTCCTTGTCCTATTCGGACTCAAGGGGAGGGGGGCGCGGCCTGCCCTGGCCGGCCCCTCTCTCTCCACTAGGGCCCATCAAGGGCCATTAATTCCCCTGGGGGTTCCGATAACCCTCCGGCACACCGGTTTTATCCGAAACTTCTCCGGAACACTTCTGGTGTCCGAACATAGCCGTCCAATATATCAATCTTTATGTCTCGACCATTTGGAGACTCCTCGTCATGTCCGTGATCACATCCAGGACTCCGAATAACCTTCGGTACATCATATCACATAAACTCATAATACCAATCATCATCGAACGTTAAGCGTGCGGACCCTACGGGTTTGAGAACTATGTAGACATGACCGAGACACATCTCCGGTCAATAACCAATAAGTGGAACCTGGATGCTCATATTGGTTCCTACATATTCTACGAAGATCTTTATTGGTCAAAATGCATAACAACATACGTTGTTCCCTTTGTCATCGGTATGTTACTTGCCCGAGATTCGATCGTCGGTATCATCATACCTAGTTCAATCTCGTTACCAGAAAGTCTCTTTACTCGTTCCGTAATATTTCATCCCGCAACTAATTCATTAGTCACAATGCTTGCAAGGCTTATAGTGATGAGTATTACCGAGAGGGCCCAGAGATACCTCTCCGAAACACGGAGTGACAAATCCTAATCTCGATCTATGCCAACCCAACAAACACCTTCGGAGACACCTGTAGAGCACATTTATAATCACCCATTTACGTTGTGACATTTGGTAGCACACAAAGTGTTCCTCCGGTATTCAGGAGTTGCATAATCTCATAGTCCGAGGAACTTGTATAATTTATGAAGAAAGCAGTAGCAATGAAACTGACACGGTCATAATGCTAAGCTAATAGATGGGTCATGTCCAACACATCATTCTCCTAATGATGTGATCCCGTTCATCAAATAACAATACATGTCTATGGTTAGGAAACATAACCATCTTCGATTAACGAGCTAGTCAAGTAGAGGCATACTAGGGACTATATGTTTTGTCTATGTATTCACACATGTACTAAGTTTCCGGTTAATACAATTCTAGCATGAATAATAAACATTTATTATGAATTAAGGAAATAAATAATAACTTTATTATTGCCTCTAGGGCATATTTTCTTCAGTCTCCCACTTGCACTAGAGTCAATAATCTAGATTACATAGTAATGATTCTAACACCCATGGAGCTTTGGTGTTGATCATGTTTTCACTACAAAAAAAGACACATCCGTGACATTTTGGGCCGAACGATTTTTTTCCTGTGATACATATGACACTTCTATGACGATAATTGTGACAAAACCCGGTATCATCATAGATGTGGTGGGCTCCTACTTCTATGACAAAAAATCATGACAGAAAATGGGCTTTTCGTCCTGGGCGGGTCGGAGATGCAGCTGTATGACATTCTTTGGGTCGTCCATGACGGAAAAAACCGTGGTAGAAGCGAGGGGGAGGAAAATTTCGGGGAGTTGCCTGTTACGGTGGGAGGTCGGGGGCCGAGCGATGCACGTTTCTCTCGTACATGTACACGTGTGTGTGCGAGGCGTTGGCTCTAACTGAACTCGAGTGAGGCGTTGGGCTCTAACTGAACTTGAGCGATTGCACTGCAGGCTACGCGTTACTGAACCCGAGCGATCGATCGATGGCTGTTAAATGAACCCGATCGAGCGATTCCTTCGCTACTGCTGCTAACTGAAGCCGATCAATGGATGAACAGTGTGCATTGCG
>NC_057810.1:627159249-627197259 GCF_018294505.1 Triticum aestivum | reverse complement strand
TGCCTCTGGATGAACAGGAGCCCGTGGTGTGGAGGGCTGGATGAACAGTAGACGATGGAGGGGTGCCCGTGGAGGGGTGGTTGAACAGGACCCCATGGTGTGGAGGGCTGGATGAATAGTAGACAGTGGAGGGCCGGATGAACAGTAGATGGTGGAGGGGTGGTTGAATAGTAGCCGGTGGAGTAGCGCATGGTGGAGGCTGGATGAATAGGAGCCCGTGGATGCTGGAGGAGGTCGATGGTGTAGATGAACGGTATCCCGTTGTGTCCCGTTTTGCGGTACGCCACACCCCTCCCGATGAACAGGACCCATGTTTCGACCGTAGCGCTCCAACACAAGTCCGTTTCGTCCGATGTGCGGTACGCCACACCCCTCCCGATCAACAGGACCCCCATTTCGACTGTAGCGCTCCAACACAAGTCCATTTCGCCTGTTTTGCGGTATGCCACACCCCTCCCGATCAACAGGACTCCCGTTTCGACCGTAGGAGGTCGGTTTCCTCCATTTTGCGGTACGCCACACCCCTCCCGATCAACAGGACCCTGTTCCGAACGTAGGAGGTCCGTTTCCTCCTTGTGCGGTATGCCAGGCCTCGTTTCCATCGTCTGTTCCGTCCAAGCCCTCCCGATGAACACGACCACGCATTCCGTTCTGACCCAGCCGGTTGGCTCCCCATGAACACGACGACGACGCTGTTTCTCCGTTCCGACCCAGCCATGTACACGAGATCTGGCCGTACGTATGCACGAGTAGGTGTTCGAGACCCTGCCCGTATGTACGTACGTGGCTGTATTTTCTTTCTTGCACCCTGGCCGTTATACGTACGTGTACATGCTACGTGCGCACCTCTACTACGACACGTGCGTGCCTCTATAACGACCAGTATGTATGTACACGTTCGCGACCAGAATGACAACGCTACGTACGCTTCGACCAGGTGGGTCCCGACTGTCAGGCACTTCCTTGCGTGCGAAAATGTAGCTGGTGGGTCCCAGCAGTCAGAGGGGCGAATCATTTTTTTTGCCCGGACGAACTTCCTTTGCGTGCGAAGATGTAGCTGGTGGGTCCCAGCAGTCAGGGGGTGAATCGTTTTTTTGCTCGGATGCACTTCCTTGCGTGCGAAGATGTAACTGGTGGGTCCCAGCAGTCAGGGGGGCGAATCATTTTTTTTTGCCCGGACGCACTTCCTTGCGTGCGAAGATGTAGCTAGTGGGTCCCAGCAGTCAGGGGGAAACATTTTTTTTGTGAAATACGGTGGCCTGTCCAGTGGGTCCCTGCTGTCAGGTGGAGGAATCATTATTTTGCACGTAATAAGGAGGCACTTCCTTGCTGCGGCCGTGGACCCAGCTGTCAGCCTCTCCATGTACAGTCCACGTCCGATGGAAGTCGTTCCTTGACCACGTTGACCACGCCGCGCCGAGAGCACTGATGAACCACAAGTGTAGGGGATCTATCATAGTACTTTCGATAAGTAAGAGTGTCAAACCCAGAGTGTCAAACCCAACGAGGAGCAGAAGGAAATGATAAGCGGTTTTCAGTAAGGTTTTCTCTGCAAGCACTGAAATTGTAGGTGATAGATAGTTTTGTGATAAGATAAATAGTAACGAGCAAAAAGTAAATAAAGCAAATAAAGTGCAGCAAGGTGGCCCAATCCTTTATGTAGCAAAGGATAAGCCTGGACAATTCTAATAATGAGAAAGGAGCTCCTGACGACACATTGGGAATTATCGTCAAGCTAGTTTCATCACGTTCGTAAGATTCGCGTTCGGTACTTTGATAATTTGATATGTGGGTGGACCGGCACTTGGGTACTGCCCTAACTTGGACAAGTATCCCACTTATGATTAACCCCTACTGCAAGCATCTGCAACTACAAAAAGGAGTGTTAAGGTAAACCTAACCACAACATTAAACATATGGGTCCATGTCAACCCCTAACGAAGCAACGCATAAACTAGGGTTTAAGCTTCTGTCACTCTAGCAACCCATCATCTACTTATTACTTCCCTATGCCTTCCTCTAGGCCCAAATAATGTTGAAGTGTCATGTAGTCGACGTTCACATAACACCACTAGAGGAAAGACAACATACATCTCATCAAAATATCAAACAAATACCAAATTCACATGACTACTAATAGCAAGACTTCACCCATGTCCTCAGGAACAAACATAACTACTCACAAAGCATATTCATGTTCATAATCAGAGGAGTAATAATATGCATAAAGGATCTGAACATATGATCTTCCACCAAGTAAACCAATTAGTATCAACTACAAGGAGTAATCAACACTACTAGCAACCCACAGGTACCAATTTGTGGTTTTGATACAAGATTGGATACAAGAGATGAACTAGGGTTTGGAGAGGAGATGGTGCTTGAGGGAGTCCCAGATTAGGGGGTGTCCGGATAGCTGGACTATACCTTTGGTCGGACTCCTGGACTATGAAGATACAAGATTGGAGACTTCGTCGCATGTCCGGATGGGACTTTCCTTGGCGTGGAAGGCAAGCTTGGCAATACGGATATGTAGATCTCCTCCCATTGTAACTGACTTTGTGTAACCCTAGCCCTCTCCGGTGTCTATATAAACCAGAGGGTTTTTAGTCCGTAGGACGAACAACAATCATACCATAATCTAGCTTCTAGGGTTTAGCCTCTCTGATCTCGTGGTAGATCTACTCTTGTACTACCCATATCATCAATATTAATCAAGCAGGAGTAGGGTTTTACCTCCATCGAGAGGGCCCTAACCTGGGTAAAAACATCGTATCCCTTGTCTCCTGTTACCATCCGCCTAGACGCACAGTTCGGGACCCCCTACCCGAGATCCGCCGGTTTTGACACCGACATTGGTGCTTTCATTGAGAGTTCCGTTGTGCCATCGCCATCAGGAAGGATGCCTCATCCCGTCTTTAAAGACAACACTGTTGCTAAAGGAGCTTTGGCTATCGGCCAAAGTCTCCGGCTAGGCGGTTTTATTATGACTGCCTGTTCGGCCGCCGCGCCGACGATGACTTCTCGGGTCATCGAAAGCAATCTCCACGTCAACTCGGAACTCGCTGAGCAGTTAGATCCGATGGAGCTCTCTTCCTTAAATGAGCTCTCGGATCGCATCGCCGGCCTAGGAGCCGCTACAGCCTACGATCAGATTGGGCCTAAACCCGATCCGAGAGAGATTAACTCTCCCTAGGTCACCCACCATGGCAGTGGTGGAGGAACAATGTGGCAAGCCTTCATCTATCTTAAGGACTAGTTATGTCCGGATACCCGATCCCTCCAAGCCGGATACCCGCGGAGGGGAGGACGTCACTCAAGCCCTGAACCTAAAGTCAGGCAGTGGGCTAGATTCATTGGACAACATCCAAGAACCCAAGCTTCCGAGTTCGGAAACTCCTTGGCCCCTGAGTCTCAGATTGGGCGAGGTTCCGGATTTAATTCCACCTGGCCACCAAAATATAAGCGATCTATCCCAAATTCGGCAAGAGCCCGCAGAAACAGTACACCATTACTGGGCCAGATTCCTCCTAGTCATGAACAGGATAAAGGACTACCGCGAGGAGGATGCAATTTCATTCTTCTACAATAATTGCACGGACAATGGAATCCTCAACGCCATAAGTCACCGTGAAATTACATGCTTCGCTGACTTGGCATCCATAGTACGAAAGTACTGTGCGATGGAAAGCGCCTGGAAAACCGAATTAAAATTTTGGGACAATCCGGCCCTGAATACAACTCCAGTCCAAAATAAAAGGGTGCATTATCGCCAGGCACCTGGGTTAAACACCAAAAAGCAAAAACCCTCTATAGGGCATGGAACCATACTGGAGGGATGGCTCAATGGACCCTGTAAAATTCATAGTACAAAGGGCGCCACACCAACTCATAGCCTTAGAGCATGTTGGATACTCCGGCAGGTGGCCAGAAGTGGCGAAGAGCTTCTAACTCTAGAATTCACAGAGCACCAGCCCAGGGATACCAGTACGGTATTAACAGTCTTCGAGACTTTCGCATCAAATAATATGCGGAAACGAACACTCCACGGCCTTGCCGAAGTCTACCAAGTAGCAACAATAAACCCATGGAGTGACACGGCTATTACCTTTAATGCCAGTGATGAACCTAAATTTCGAACAACCCAAGCACCAGTCGCATTGGTCCTTAGTCCAATAGTGGACGGCTTTCGCCTTACCAAGGTACTCATGGACGGTGGCAGCGGATTGAACCTCATTTATGAGGAAACCCTTCGAAAAATGGAAATAGACTAGAGCCGCATTGAGCGAAGTAGCACAACCTTTAGAGGAATAATCCCCAGTCAGGAAGCGTGCTGTACAGGAAAAATCACACTCGATGTGGTGTTCGGCACGCCGGATAATTACAGGTCCGAGGAGGTCACGTTCCAAGTGGCCCCATTCAACAACGGATACCACGCTCGATTAGGGCGAGAGGCATTCACAATTTTTCAAGCTATACCCCATTACGGGCACATGAAGCTCAAAATGCCCGGACCCAACGGAATCATCACTCTTGCTAGTGACCCGGACATAGCACTCCACGCCGAAAATAAGACAGCCGCACTGGCCCTTGCGGCACTATCCGAAGCCCTAGCGACCGAGGAACTGACTGCGCTGCGCTCCACGGTGAACAGGGACAACGTGATACTCGATAAAAGATCCAAGTCCACCTCCTTTAAACCGGCGGACGAAATAGTCAAATTCCAAGTCCATCCAACGGACCCTACAAAAACAGCCTCCATCGGGGCGCAATTAAGCCCTGATGTAGACGCCACACTACGAGAATTCCTACGCGAAAATTGGGACATTTTTGCCTGGCACCCTTCAGACATGATAGGAATCCCACGCCGGCTGGCCGAGCACAGCCTAAACATCCTAAAAGGATTCAAGCCAGTCAAGCAAGCTCTTCGGCGTTTCTCCGAACCTAAGAGACAAGCCATGGGAGAGGAGCTAGCCAAACTACTGGAGGTCGGATTCATCAGAGATATAAAACATCCGAACTGGGTAGCAAACCTGGTGATGGTACCAAAGAAGGACAAATCCTGGCGCCTATGCGTTGATTTCAAGGACCTCAACAAGGCTTGCCCAAAGGATCCCTTCCCCCTCCCCCGCATCGATCAAATTATCGATGCTACCGCAGGACACGATTCATTGTGTTTCCTCGACACATACTCCGGCTACCATCAAATTAAGATGGCAGAGCCAGACCAAGCCGCAACGGCATTCATCACCCCATACAGCCCATTCTGCTTCAACACAATGCCCTTCGGGCTCAAAAACGCTGGCGCAACATATCAGCGCATGATTCAGACACGTCTGGCAAACCAGATTGGCAAAACAGTGGAGGCATACATAGATGACGTGGTCGTCAAAACCAAGCATGTCGAAACTCTAGTAGACGACTTGAGGCTCACATTCGATAACCTCCGAACATATGACATCAAGCTTAACCCGGAAAAATGTGTTTTCGGCGTACTAGCCGGAAAGCTCTTGGGCTTCATTGTATCCGGTAGAGGAATTGAAGCAAACCCAGCCAAGATCCGAGCTCTGTCACAATTGGATATTCCAAAGGACCTCAAACAAATACAAAAATTGACTGGATGCATGGTGGCTCTAAGCTGCTTTATCTCCCGCTTGGGAGAAAAGGCATTACCCCTTTATCGCCTCCTCCAGTGCACCGAACACTTCGAGTGGACAGATGCCGCCACGGCCGGACTCGAAGAAATAAAAGCCATATTAGCAACAAACCCGGTCCTGGCCGCGCCTAACATCGGCAAACCAATGCTATTATACATTGCGGCGACTTATCAAGTTGTAAGCGCAGTGCTCGTCGTCGAACGAGAAACGGACAAACACAAATCCCCCCTTCAAAAACCAGTTTACTACGTGTCCACTGTCCTCACTCCATGCAAGTCACGGTACCCGCATTATCAAAAGATAGCGTACACGGTGTTTATGGCATCCCGGAAGCTGTGACACTACTTTTAAGAGTGTTCGATAATAGTAGCCTCTGAAGTACCTCTTAACGATATTATAAACAACCGCGACGCGACGAGCCGGATTGCCAAATGGGCCATTGAGCTCCTCCCGTTCGACATAACCTATAAGCCACGGTGAGCTATTAAGTCGCAAGTTTTGGCCGACTTCGTCGCCGAATAGACTGAAGCCGAACTCCCTAAAGAGTACGACACATAGTCCAACTGGATCATGCACTTCGACGGCTCCAAAATGTTAGCTGGTCTGGGGGCTGGCATCGTTCTGATGTCCCCAACAGGAGATATAGTTCAATACGTACTCCAGATAATGTATACGGACTCCAACAATGTAGCCGAATACGAGGCCCTTCTACATGGTCTCCGGATGGCAGTCTCCATGGGCATCCAACTCCTAGAGGTGCACGGGGATTCGAACCTCGCGATATCCCAAATAAATGGAGACTTTGATGCCAAGGATCCAAAAATGGTAGCTTATCGCAATGCCGTCCTAAAAATGTCAGCTCGGTTCGAGGGGCTCGAATTTCACCATATAGCCCGGGAAAACAATCAGGCAGCAGACATCTTGGCACGCATTGGCGCAAAGCGCGATGCAGTCCCCCCCAACATTTTCTTAGAGAGGCTATTCAAGCCATCCGTATTATGGGAAGGGGAATCCGGAAATAACAGCCCAAACCCAACCGCACTGCCCGACACCGAACATTCTGACACAACGGGAGGCTCTGCCAACAAAGTAACATCTTCAGCCCACGTAATAATGGCAGTCATTGCCCCGTGGACAGAACCATTCCTAGCCTACCTAACCAGGCAGGAACTTCCCGAGGACCAAAACGAGGCACGCTGCATAGTGCGGCAATCTAAAGCCTATAAAGTCCATGAGGGAGAGCTTTATAAAAAAAGCACCACCGGAGTCCTTCAAAGGTGTATCTCCGAAGAGGAAGGGAGGAATCTTCTGGCTGAAATTCACGCCGGACTTGGCGGGCACCACGCCGCAGCCCGGCCCTTGTAAGCAAGGCCTTCCGTATAGGATTTTATTGGCCGACGGCCCGGGCAGATGCTCAGGACTTAGTCCAATGATGCGTCGGTTGCCAGCTCTTTGCTAACCAAAGCCATATGCCACCCACTACCCTCCAAACTATACCCATCACCCGACCCTTCGCGGTCTGGGGGCTTGACATGGTTGGACCCCTTAAAGGAGGAACCCACAAGCAAAAATACCTACTGGTCATGGTGGATAAATTCACCAAATGGATAGAGGCCAAGCCTGTTAAGACGGCCAAATCTGGACCGGTGATAGACTTCATATCAGGGGTCGTACACCGTTACGGCGTCCCCCACAGCATCATCACTGATAATGGCACGAACTTAACGGCCGACGAGGTCAAACTCTGGTGCAAAAACATGGGCATCAAGCTCGACTATGCTTCAGTCTATCACCCACAAACTAACGGTCAAGTCAAGCGAGCAAATGGTCTAATCATGAGCGGCATCAAACCCAGATTAGTGCGGTCCCTCAAGGAATATAACATGCACTGGGTAGAGGAGCTCGACTCTGTACTCTGGGGGCTGCAGACCATGCTGAATCGCAGCACTGGATTCACACCATTCTTTATGGTATACGGCGCAGAGGCAGTTCTGCCCTGCGACATAATTCATGACTCACCTCGCATGCGCATGTACGAAGAAAGAGAAGCCGAACTCGATCGGTAGGACAGTTTGGATGCCTTGGAGGAGGAGCATGACGTGGCAAAAGCCCGTTCCGCATTCTATCAATAGCAGGCTCGAAGATATCGAAGCAGAGAAGTACGGGCCAAGACTTACAATGTTGGCGAGTTAGTTCTACGCCTGCTGGACAAGAAAAAGGACAAACTCAAGCCCAAATGGGAAGGTCCTTTTATTATTGACCAAGTCCTGACTGGTGGAGCGTACCGTCTGCGAGATGCATCGGATAACCGACTTGAGCCGAACCCATGGAACGCAGCCCGTCTCCGAAGATTCTACGCCTAGCGCCGGACTATGTGTTCGTCTCCTTCCTCTATCTATTTTTTACACATTAGTTGTCTTATATTTCTCTCCTTCTCCCTCCCTTTCTCTTACATCCTTTAAGGGCTCATTCGCGCCTTGTTCGCACACAATTGACGCGCTATCCGCGCTCACTATACCTGGGGGCTTCTTTAACAGAAGCTTGTTTATACGGGCCTCATGCCCAACACATGTGTCACACTTTCGCATGTTCCTTTTATTCACCATTATATGCATCGATATGACTTAAGTTTTGGCCAAGCTGGGTTGCCTGGCTCCTGTGCTTACCCCTACGTTCCCGATTGTTCGGCTAGGCGGTAAAGGGAGCACCTCTACGATTGTTACTGCCGGGTCAGCCGGATGTGTACCTCAGACTGGGTGAAGCCGAAAGCTAGCGTTCTTAAGGGAATATTCGTTCGGTGAACTAAAGATGATTTCTCACTCGTTTATCTATCCGCCCCCAGATGCTTTTCTGCTTTTTTCGCAGTCCGGACATGCACTTTAGGGCATGCCTCCCAGGGAAAGGAACCCCTAACGGAACTATTCTCCCTGGAAGATGTTTCTTACTAACCATGTAATATAACATAACTAGTTGGGCACTTGTCTGTTCAAGCACTAATGACCCCTACGCCTGGTCTCCACGCATGCCCCGGTTCTTACATAACCGAGAGGGTATTTGGACACACTCCAGACTATCGGGTCCCGAGGTTGAAGCGAAAAGGTCCGCCATGACAAACGATCTACAATTCGGCTAGAAGGCATTTTACATGTCATCTTAAATTACATAGTCAATTTGACTGGGTATATTCCTCTTCAATACCATTCAACATGCTATCTAGTTTACAGTCCTGTTGGGAATATTTGGCGGCCAACTCTACCTGGCCGTACACTAAGCTCACAGGGATGTCCTTCCCATCGGGCCCCATAGGTCCGACCTCGGCCATGTGGTTTGGGTCAGCCTTCGTGTACCGCGTCTTCACCATGGCCCAGGCCTCCCTGGCGCCTTAACGGCAGACCAATATCTTCCATAATCGAAAGCGCCTCCACGCTCCCTTCAGCTTCTCTGCAAGCTCTCCAAGGCCTTCGGGCATGGAGACGGATGACCACAAGGCCTGGGCGACGCCTTGCATTACCTGCCGAACTCGTTCGTGCAGTTGTGAGAGCTCGGGAAGAAGGTCACCCGTAGAACCGGGCATTTCCTCTGCAGGCCGACCTGTTAGCATACCTACAGACATAACTCTGTCAATCGACTTCCTCGCCAAACTCTTTTTTGAAGTTCGTTCAAGCACTTACTAAAAATGCCACGTCGAAGCCGCCCATTCTCCTTCACGGAGTCCGACAGCTGGGCACGAACATCCTTTAGGTCCTCGCCCAGCTGGGTGTTGGCATCTTGGAGATTATTCTTCTCCTGTCTCACCTTCGTAAGCACGCTCTCGCTAGCCTTTAACCGGCGCAAGAGTTGTTGCTTGTCCAGATCTACTCCGGTGCCATCTGCAATGTTATTGTCAGATTTGCACACATGCCGCACTTCATATATTACTAGAGGGGGTCTCCTTGGCCTCCCCTACAGTGGCTAGTGCGGCCTCAAGTTGGGGTTTGCACTCTTCCAGCTCCTGGGATAGTTGGGTATTCTTTTCCGTAAGATCCTGCTTAACAAATGATCCTTAAATCAGTTATTCTAACTGTTTCAAGTCTCGGGGGCTACTGACATATATAACCATCAAATTTTCTCACCCATATGTCTTTTACATACTGCTCCGTGGCTCTGGCTAGACCATTTTGAGCGGCACGGAGGTACGCATCTCCCGAATTGAAGGCATCCAATGCCTCTTGGGAGAAACGAGCGTCATGAAGAACTGTCCAGCGATGACTGTGGTTCATGGCACTCTCCACCTCGGAATTGGTGGCAGACAGCCCGTCCGCATCCTTTGTCGGAGGAGCATCCAGTGCGCGCCTCGTGTTCGCCTCTGCTTCCAGACCCGGCCTTGGAGCCTGGCTGGTGGAGACGCGATTGGCAACCTCTCCGGATATAGTCCGGTGAGCGCTCTTTTTCTTGAAGAGAGCACGAGCGTTAGTCGGCCTCGAGGGAATAAAACCTGGGAATAAGATGGCATGCCATACCGTTGCACCGGCGTGTCAATCCGGACCGCACTTCTTTTCAACCTGCTGGGCCTTGCTGCCCCTTGTTGGCTAGCCACCGCAGGCTCGGCCTTCCGCCTCAAGGACTTCCCCTGCAAAAACGCCATTGGTATACGGTGATCAAAAATAAGCACGGATGGATCATCTTAAAAGTACTGGGACTTCGGTCTCGGTTACTTGTGAGGCTGGAAGTAGTCCAGGCTAATCGGCCATAATGGCCACTAAGGCGTTCTCCTTGCTCAATTGATGAAACACCCCATCGATCAGCTCCACAGATAAGTCCGGGTCCTCTTGGGAGACCGGGTCGAAGGAACGTTCCGGGTCCTTGGGTTGTGGAGGAGGGCTGTTTATCTCCTTTACAGCCTGGCGTAGCTCCTGCGTTGAAATTGCTAGACTGAATACTTAACTATGGGAATATGACGCGGTTGGGCGAGTGAAAGTGTTCGCTTACCCAGCCTGGAGGATTGTACATAGAAAATCCGCCCCATGGGTTGACGCGGAGAAATTCCTCCTCTTCTCCCTTGTACAAAGCGGACAAGATCTTTATTAGAGCGGCAACCGATTCCGGCCCCTTACGGCCGCACCGGGTGGCGTCGTCCACCCCGTTGAAGTCCCACATGGGGTGGCCTCTATACTGAAGCGGCTGCACCCCCCGCATAATGCATGTGGCCATGACCTCGATCATGGTCAATCCGGAATGAGCTAACAACCTTATCCGGCTCATCAGGTAAAGGGCGTCCTTATCATTTTCCTTCTGAGGGCTCCATGGACGCCAGCTTAGGCGCTTCTTCAAAGGAGTATTATCGAACTCAGGGAGGCCGATCCGAACAGGGTCCGGTAGGGGGACATCTTCTATATAAAACCATGCTGAAGGCCAGTCTTCGGACGCCTTCTTTGGGGTTCCGGATAGATATCCGGTCCCGGTGATGCACCATAGTTCGGCTCTGCACACTTGATATATCGACCCCTCCTGAGAACGGGGCACAAGGCAGAACAACTTCTTCCACAGCGCGAAATGAGCCTCTATGCCCAAAAACAGCTCGGAAAGGGCTACGAAGCCCGCAATATGCAATATGGAGGCAGGCGTAAGGTTGTGCAACTGGAGGCCGTAGAACTCGAGGAGCCCCCGGAGAAACGGATGAATTGGAAATCCAAGCCCTCTTATCAAATAAGGGACAAGGCATACCCGCTCTCCTTTGGAGGGATTGGGGACGCTCTCCGCTTGCTCTCCACCATTATAGGTGGCAAGCCCGGCACGAACCGGGACCATGTAGGCTGGGGGGAGAAGCCCCCTGGCTTGGAGCATCACTAGCTCGCTGTGTGGGATGGAGCATCTCTCCCAATCTCCAAAATGAGGGCTGGGAGGGCGAGAGGAGGAGCTGCGTCGACTGGCCATGATGGAATGGATCTCTATCGGATGCGCTCTGATGAATGCTCATGAAGGGAAGATGGTGTGATTCGGATCTCAATCCTCGTCTCTTTCATAGGCAGCTCATTTGCGCATCTAGGGGGTAAATGAAAAAACACCCTTGCTTTTCGCATTTGTTTGACACATGGAAGACGACCATTATTCGGTGTGGAAGCCAAGGAGTGCAACATTCACCAGAAGTCGGACACTATTCAACAGGTATATGGAATTTGGAGAAGAACCCGCCTTGCAATGCCGAAGACAAATCTGTGCGCCAGACTCATCGTCATTGAAGCATGGTTCGGGGGCTACTGAGGGAGTCACGGATTAGGGGGTGTCCGGATAGCCGGACTATACCTTTGGCCGGACTCCTAGACTATGAAGATACAAGATTGAAGACTTCGTCCTGTGTCCGGATGGGACTTTCCTTGGCGTGGAAGGCAAGCTTGGCGATACGGATATGTAGATCTCCTCCCATTGTAACCGACCCTGTGTAACCCTAGCCCTCTCCAGTGTCTATATAAACCGGAGGGTTTTTAGTCCGTAGGACGAACAACAATCATACCATAGGCTAGCTTCTAGGGTTTAGCCTCTCTGATCTCGTGGTAGATATACTCTTGTACTACCCATATCATCAATAGTAATCAAGTAGGAGTAGGGTTTTACCTCCATCGAGAGGGCCCGAACCTGGGTAAAAACATCGTGTCCCTTGTCTCCTGTTACCATCCGCCTAGACGCATAGTTCGGGACCCCCTACCCGAGATCCACCGGTTTTGACACCGACAGTGTTGGTGAAGATGTTGATGGAGATTGACCCCCTCCCGATGAGAGGATCGTTGGTGATGATTTCCCCCTCCCGGAGGGATGTGTCCGCGGCAGAACAGCTCCGCCAGAGCCCTAGATTGATTCCGTCAAGGTTCCGCCTCGTGGCGGCGGAGTTTCGTCCCGTAAGCTTGCCCACGATTTTTTCCAGGGTAAGAGTGATGATATAGCAGAAGATGGATGCCGGAGGCCCACCAGGGGGCCCAGGAGATAGGGGGCCGTGCCCTATAGGGGGGTGGGGCGCCTGATGACCCACAAGTATAGGGGATCCATCGTAGTCCTTTCGATAAGTAAGAGTGTCAAACCCAACGAGGAGCAGAAGGAAATGATAAGCGGTTTTCAGCAAGGTATTCTCTGCAAGTACTGAAATAAGTGGTAATAGATAGTTTTGTGATAAGATAAATTGTAACGAGCAACAAGTAACAAAAGTAAATAAAGTGCAGCAAGGTGACCCAATCCTTTTTGTAGCAAAGGACAAGCCTGGACGAACTCTTATAATAGGAAAAGCGCTCCCGATGACACATGGGAATATCGTCAAGCTAGTTTTCATCACGCTCATATGACTCGCGTTAGGTACTTTGATAATTTGATATGTGGGTGGACCGGTGCTTGGGTACTGCCCTTACTTGGACAAGCATCCCACTTATGATTAACCTCTATTGCAAGCATCCGCAACTACAACAAAAGTATTAAGGTAAACCTAACCATAGCATGAAACATATGGATCCAAATCAGCCCCTTACGAAGCAATGCATAAACTAGGGTTTAAGCTTCTGTCACTCTAGCAACCCGTCATCTACTTATTACTTCCCAATGCCTTCCTCTAGGCCCAAATAATGGTGAAGTGTTATGTAGTCGACGTTCACATAACACCACTAGAGGTTAGACAACATACATCTTATCAAAATATCGAACGAATACCAAATGCACATGACTACTAATAGCAAGACTTCTCCCTTGTCCTCAGGAACGAACGTAACTACTCACAAAGCATATTCATGTTCATAATCAGAGGGGTAATAATGTGCATATAGGATCTGAACATATGATCTTCCACCAAATAAACGAACTAGCATCAACTACAAGGAGTAATCAACACTACTAGCAACCTACTAGCACCAATCCCGGACTTGGAGACAAGAATTGGATACAAGAGATGAACTAGGGTTTGGAGATGAGATGGTGCTGGTGAAGATGTTGATGGAGATTGCCCTCTCCCGATGAGAGGAGCGTTGGTGATGACGATGGTGATGATTTCCCCCTCCCAGAGGGAAGTGTCCCCAGCAGAACAGCTGTGCCGGAGCCCTAGATTGGTTCCGCCAAGGTTCCGCCTCGTGGCGGCGGAGTCCTGAAAGGTTGCTTGATATTTTTTTCTCATTGAAAGACTTCATATAGGAGAAGACGGGCATCGGAGAGCCACCAGGGGGCCCATGAGGTAGGGGGGCGCGCCCAGGGGGGCGCCCCCACCCTCGTAAGAAGGGTGTGGGCCCCCTGGCTTTCATCTTTCACGACAATTTTTCTTTATTTATTTTAAGACATTCCGTGGAGTTTCAAGACTTTTGGAGTTGCGCAGAATGGGCCTCCAATATTTGCTCCTTTTCCAGCCTAGAATTCCAGCTGCCGGCATTCTCCCTCTTTATGTAAACCTTGTAAAATAAGAGAGAATAGGCATAAATATTGTGACATAACGTGAAGTAACAGCCCATAATGCAATAAATATTGACATAAAAGCATGATGCAAAATGGACGTATCAACACCCTGTCTCCTGGACAGGGTGTGGCCCCCCTGGCCTATTTCTTTCGCTCACAAATTCTTAATAAATCCAAAAAGTTGTTTCGTGGAGTTTCAGGACTTTTGGAGTTGTGCAGAATAGGTTTCCAATGTTTGCTCCTTTTCCAGCCAGAATTCCAGCTGCCGACATTCCCCCTCTTCATGGTAAACCTTGTAAAATAAGAGAGAATAGCCATAAGTATTGAGATATAATGTGTAATAACATCCCATAATGCAATAAATATTGATATAAAAGCATGATGCAAAATGGACGTATCAAGCACCACGGCGGTGGACGACAGCAAGGCCTAGGAAGGGGACGACTCAGAGCTGGGGAAGATGCAGCGGTGGATGCCCACGCGAAGATGAGTACGAGGGTTCACTGGTTCGGCTGCGGTGTGAGGCTGCTATCGCCGCAGAATAACAGGGGGTGTGGGTGAGTAGAGGGATGGCCTGGCCAGCGGTGGGAGTAGTAGGGGGCGGTGAGGCCTCCGCGGCATCACAGCCGGCCACGGGAGGCAGGAGCACGCGGCACGACCGGCGCTGGTTTGGGTGGCTGGAGCAAGAAGACCAGAGGTTGAAGAAGCACTACGACCGTTGGATGAACATCGTACGGTAACAAGAGCTAGAATCGTTCATATTGATTAAGTTGACAAAGCCCTCCGTCCCCGTCAACTTGGTAGGCCCACAAGTCAGCCTCCCAGTATGCTGGGTTCCAGCTGGCAGGGAGAGTATTCATTTTTTTGTGCGTAATAAGGAGGCACTTCCTTGCGTGCGAAGATAGCTGGTGGGTCCGACAAGTCAGCGGGGGGCATGTTTTTTTCACGAAATACAGAGGCCATTCTGGTGGGTCCAGATGTCAGGTGGAGGAATCATTATTTTGCGCGTAATAAAAAGGCATTTCCTTGTGTGCGGCCGTGGACCCAGCTGTCAGCCTCTTCATGCACAGTCTACTTCCGATGGTGTCATTCGTTGACCACGTTGACCACGCCACGCTGAGCGCATCCAAGGTGGTGGACGACGGCGAGGCCCCGGACAGCAACGAGCCGGAGATGGGAAGACGCGGGAGTAGAGTCGCAGACGGAGAGGTGTATGAGGGTTAACTGGTTCTAGTGCGGTGTGGTTCGGCAGTCGGTGGAGAAGAACAAGAGGTGTGTCGAGGGGTGGAGGGATGGCCTGGCCAACGGTGGAGTAGCGCTTCATAGTGAAGCGTGCTAAGCAGAGCTGCTAGCAGCAGGAGGCAGGAGGTGGTCCCGGCGGCGCTGGAGGAAGAAGACGAGAGATTGAAGATGGATGCCGGTCGTTGGATGTAAATCCAACGGCTAACATGTCAGAATCATTTGTTGACTAAATTGACAACGACTTGCGTTGGCTTCGACCTATTGGCCCACATTTTAGCCTCCAAAAATGTGGCACGTATTCAACCCATTTTTTCAGAGTTTACAGTCTTTTTTTTGCGCGGTAGAATTTACAGTTAATTTGATCTTTTTTTGAATTACAACCATTAGCTGGGCCGGGTGAACAAATAATGTAGCGTCCATGCGGCCCATTTATTTTATTTCCTAAAAAATTACAAGCCATTTGCACTTTCTTGAAATACACGATTTTGCTGGGCTGATTCTAATTATAATGTTGGGTTGGGCCAGCAATGTTATCAAAAAATAAAAAGGGGCTGATCATTTTGTTATAAATATATTTAAATAATAAGTGATATTATTACATTCGTCCTTAAATGTTACCAAGCTTTTTTACACAATCACTAGTATTTTCGTGCCAAAACAATCCAGGATTTTATTTGTTAAAAAATTATTTTTATAAGTTAATAAGATGTGGGATATTGTTTTCTTACATATGCAAGTATCTGTTAAATATATGATGACAATAAAAATAATATATAATAACATATAAAATAATTTAAATATATATAATATAGTTAGAAGGGAAACATAAGTTGGACCTGGCGTTCCTATTCTTATATAGAAAAATAGAATAGACCTCTGCATTTTCTTCAAAAAAATACATAAATTGGGCTGCCAAAAATAAAACCTCGGATTGGAGGTCCATAGGCCGGTCAATACATGACGGCCCTAAGAAAATACAAACAGGCCCTCCCATCCGAGGTCGTGGGCTCCGCATGTTAAAAATGAAAGCCTAGACGTGGCAGCCCAAAACCACGTCCAACACTTGCCAAAACTCCGTCCCTCGTTTTCTCTGTGTTTCGCACACTCGACATTCTGTGGGCATTTTGACTGTGCATCATATGAAGATGTGCTATGCATGAATGTTGATCAACATGATGTTAACTGGCTAGTAGTTCCATTTTCGACCATGAATAAAACTTCCAACATGATGTTAACCCTGTTTGAAAAGGCCGTGTTAATATAAATGCTCTGCCTCTGAAAGTTGTAGTTTCTTATCTGAAACTGTACTTGCAGTTTCTTATCTGAAACTGAAACTTGTAGTTTCTTCTCTGAGAATCACATTGTCTGCACTTTTATACTCCTATGAAACTACATTTTTTTAAGTGCTAAAAATAGATCTCTAGAATTCATAAAATTCTTCATATGCTCAATACTGCAAATCTGAAATTCAAAAGATATTCATATCTGAAAGTACTCTCAAAATACACAACACAAAACACAATTCAGAACCTGCAAATACTGACAACCCTAAGCTCCTCCTGACAATTCACAACCTGCCCGACTATTGGGCTGGGGGGGGGGGGGCAGCCCCCTCCTATTCCTCGGTGGCAGACAGCCGCCCCGTGAGACGATGTGAACGGCGAGGGAGACGATGGCGGGGAAGCATCGTCAGGCTAACTGCTTTTCTCCTCTTGCAGTTGGGTTCGGTCGACAAAGACTCCACCAGCTCGCTCTAGCAGGACACCCTCACAAACGGCACCCTATAGATGCTTGATCCTTCAATCTCTGGTGGATGCTCCATCTGGGATCGATACTCCCACCACCGCTCCCTCACGATCAGATTCGGTGAATCTGTTTGCTCCATGGCCCAGAGGAGCAGCTCTATGTACTCCGATGCGACTCCCTCTGGGAGTATCGCCGCCTTTTCGCTCTGTTGCAGATATTTGGCCATGGATGTCGCCATCGCCGCTAGTTGGTCCTTTTGTCAAACCAAGACTGTATCTCCAACATCCTAGCTAGCTTCACAGGGCCGCCGTCTGCGATCCTCATGTATTGGTTGTACTCCTCCATCGATCTAGTTCTCCACAACATCTTCACTCGCCAGCAGTGGTTTTTGAATGGAAGAGGAGAGGAGCAACACTGGTTTTGGATTATAATGGGAGAGGAGCGACACTGGTTTTGGACTGGAATAGGAGAGGAGGGGCGGTGGTTTTGAAATGGAAGAGGAGAGGAGCGGCTCTGGATTTAGATTGGAACAGGAGAGGAGCGGCGGTGGTTTAAGAGGAGAAGAGTGGAAGAGCGACGCTAGTCTTGGAAGTAGTTTTTTGTTGTTTTGCGTATTTTGGGTCAAAGTTTGACCACGTACTGTATTTGACAAGCAAAATGTGAATGCATGTCACCAAAAATTGTATCATTTGGTTCGTATCTGAATGTACTTTCAAATTATATTATTTTTGCAACGTATAACATATATTTTATGTGCGAAAATCATTGTCAATTATGACCCAGAATAAAAGGGAGACTAGTTAATGTGGGGTCGCTTTCTTAATTGAAGGGTAAATTGATTTTGATTTTAATCCAGTCACAGCGCGTCGGCCCTCTCGCCCAATCCTAAATCGCTGCCGCATGCTCCTCTCCCTCTTCTCCATTGCAAAACCACCTCCTCTCCTCTCCATCATCTCCATTCCAAAACCACCATCTCGCCTCTCCCTCTTCTGATCTTCTCCATTGCAAAACCACCTCCTCTCCTTTCCATCATCTCCATTCCAAAACCACCTCCTCTCCTCTCCATCATCTCCATTCCAAATCCATCGTCTCACCTCTCCCTCTTCTGATATTCTCCATTGCAAAACCACCTCCTCTCCTCTCCATCATCTCCATTCCAAAGCCACCGTCTCGCCTCTCCCTCTTCTCTATTGCAAGACCACCGTCTCTCCTCCCATCTTCCAAAGCTAGCACTGGATCACTCAGAAGGACATATATGGAGAGGATGCAGCAGAGAATCAGGTAGATCGCCGGTGGCGACCAGGAAAAGTTAGCCAGGTTGAAGGAGATCCTTAGTTGGTTTGACAATGAGTGGGAGATTTCGAGGACGATGCGGGCCATGTGGCAATGTATGCGAAAGAGTGAGACGGCGGCGATGAGGGCGGCGATGTACATGTACTCCTCAGCGGCAGTCATGCCGTAGTCCTCCGAGTTCATCGAGTATCTCCTATGGGCAATGGAGCAGACAGATTCGCCCGAGGCGACAGTCATGCGGAGGTGGTGGGCGTACAGGTCGAAGGTCGAGCACCCAGAGGATAATGAATCGATCGAGTATGTTGTGCCGTTCATGAGGGTGTAGAGCCAGCCAGAGCCACAGGAGTATTCATTCTCCCACCACAAGAGGAGGCTGGATGGCGCGACGTCACTTCCTCGCCGTTCTCCACGGTTCCCTCGACGCTCGCCTCGTTTCAACGGCGGCAGTAGGGTTTAAGGTAAGCTTTGCACTAACCTAATCTTTCACCTGCTCATGCTTACAATCAATGTGACAGCTAATGAAAATCATGCTTACAATCAGTCTCCGAGTACTATGCCAATCACCCTAAAATAGCTCTGGACCTTTGGGTCAAAGTTGTGACACAGTGTACAAATAAAGAAAAATAGTTTGGTGCTTCTTTCAGAAAAGAGTACTCCCTAGAAAACTGCTAATATAAGCTACTAGTATTTGGTTAGAGGATTTGCTACCGAGAAAGATCCGTCCACAGAGAGCGCCACACATCCCACTGGTGGTGGTGGATGCCAATGCATGCATGCAGCATGGTTGGTGTCGGTAAGTTTTACTTGGCACACCTCGCACTCTGCATATATGCTGGTTCTATACGTACATTTGTGCAGTTCCACCAAAATGCAGCTGAATAACCCTGTTTGCACACATAATGAAAAAGCATGATTACATTATAGTGGCACTAGTTGATGAAACACACAAAATAAATAGAAGAAAATATTGCGATAGTATCATAGTATGCCATGCTGCGAGGGAGAGATGGGCCCTGCGACGCCTCATACGGTACGCCTCATACTGGACATCGTCCCAAGTCTCCCAGATACACCTTCTGCTAGTGATGAACATCAGTGTACAACGGTAGTACAAGGAGGCGCCTTGAGACATTCAAATCTCTATTTTTGTACATATCAACTAAAATTAAGCACCCCAGTTTGCAGAAATGCTTAAACATTAACAATGGGACTAGTTGATGAAACATACTTTAACAAAGAGAAGCACTTTCTTTATCTACATTGGAAATGAAATGATAGAGATGACACTTGCTCTATTTTAACTGTATTATTACTTCATTTTATCAGTGACACTAGGGTCGAGCAGGTGGCAAACGAGGTGTATCGTGCGTCGCAAGGATGGAGGCTAGGGGTGCTTAGACTAGGATGCTGAAGCTGGCTCTTTCAGTCACCAACATGGATGATTCAATTCATGGGACCTTTTGGTGCAGTTCACCTAAAATGAAGCAATGTCTCATGAGCTAGCAGCTTCTTCTTCAATTTTTTTAAGAAAAGGGCTCCAGCCCCAGTTCCATTTCCATCAGAAAATGAAATCCACAGAGCTTCGTCTTCATTAGTTGCAATAAAATTGAGCAACATTAAGGTTGGTTGTGAAGCTCCTGGAATGCTCAACTATAATTTGGATATCATTTGTGCAGTTCAACTAAGATCAAACGCGAAATGTATATCTCTGTTTGCACAAAAAAGGTGGAAAGGAGGGTGACTAACAAGTGATGAAACATGCATCAAATGAAAAGAAGCATGTTCCTTATCTAAATGGCAATCCTACAGGGACAGTAGCAATTTTTAAAGCAGTGGCATTGCTAGATATTAGTGTGGGCATTAGGATTAACTATGACAACCGTTAAATACGACATTACTTTGGGCACGGGAGAGTAGGAGGACCAAGACAGTTGCATTTCTAACGAAAAGAACCAACTTATCTTAATGGGAAATTTTAGCAGGACATGTAAAGAAGTGCCATTGATTCATATTACTGGTGGCATTACAATGAAAACAACATTGGTTTAACGTGTCCTTACTTTTAACAGTGTGACTGCTACATTTTACCAGTGGCATTACATAAGAGTGGCTCGGGGAAAGAAACATCAGAACAGGATATCTGGGTTGGTCCCAGTTTTGTTCGGTATAGCCACCTTATACTGTGTGAGGCTAGCAAATCTAGTGCTGGACTTACTTCGTTGAATTGTCCCTTAGTCCCCACTTTCTTTCCTTTCTCAACCAATAGATCGGGTTTATATTGAGTTTGTACTGCGTTTCCCTTTATTTCCCTATTAGACCTAGAGACCAGTTGGATAGCCAGTCTCTGCTACTTTTCGCCCCCATTATTTCCTCTTTCGACCAAGTCCTAGATTCAGGTAACAAATCCTCCCCCACCCCCACCCCCTTTCTTCCTTGTTTGAACCAAGTAGTACTAGATTCAAGTGCATGAACTAGTTTTACCTCTTAAACGTAAAACAATTAGGTGGTTTTCGAATAGCTGATCGATCCTATCTACGAGGGGGCATGAGAAATAGTAAAAGATACAAATGCAGCGACGTCAGGAGCTCGGGAAGTAGAGCAAGGCCGGTTTCGAAGGAAGTTATACCTGATGGTCGCCGGGATGTCGCTAGGTGGGCGGCGGGAGGCCGGGTCTGCCCACACTACGGCAGCAAGGAAGAAGGGGTCGGAGGCCCTCCCCTGCCAGCGGTGCTTGGGAGAGAACGGCAAGGCAGGCTGATCGGGACGCGCCCAGCAGTGGGTAAGAGCCGCCGCCGAGGACGACCACGCGAATGTTGCAGCTTCTCACCTTCCCCGACGGAGAGGATCCGGCTGGATCTGTGACCAGCGGTGAGCAGAGAGAGAGAGAGAGAGAGAGAGTGGCCACCGCTGTCGTGTTTAGATCTGGAGAGGCCGAGACAGTGTGAAGAGAGCAACACTAGCAAGCAAGCACGGAGGCTCCTGCCTATATAGTGGAGTAGTACTAGTTTTCTTTTGTCTATTGGAGCCGGCTTGACCTCGTCAATGACTGTCGAGAAGTCTTCATGCACGTGGCCTGGAGGCGTAGTTGTCGTCATTTTGATCTGAAGCACCGGATTATAACATATAACACAAAAAATGCCACATGACAAGAAATCATAACATTAACCTCACTGCCCAAAGGAGACAACATGAATCCCAACGGACAAACTAGACGAGGAACAAAGCTCAAATTAAAGATAAACTCATAGAAAAGGGGTCCATCGATAGATGTCCTAATTAACATAGCTGGCTTGACCTAGATGGCAGCCGAGTTGTCATTGTTCGTGCATGTGCCCCCAATGACTAGCCCAACTCAGTTGTCGCTGTTTAACCCTCGCAGTGATCCGAAGCACATGCCACCTAATTTTGCGAGATGACAAGAAACCTTTTTTTAGATTTCTCACCACAACTATAGCCATGTACAACACAGCCTGCACGATATGTAGACGATAGCCAATCCAGGCATGTCTGCTAGAGTCCGGTCACGTGCATGGATGAACTGATCTTCCGTGTCTTGCAGGGATCGTCCAGGCACCAACGTAGTACAACACTTCTCTAGTACTATCGCTCGTCTCCCTCTTTTATTAAGTCACCCGACTTGCGGGGCCGGGGAGTGTGCCTATGGTCGGTTCTCAATTGCCGTCCCACATGTGTGTGCAAACACAATATGACGCACGTTCCATTCGGAGACCAGCATGCCAGACCGACCGACCATCTGGGGTGCGACGCGAATGCAACGGGCGTGCTGTATACTCCGTACATGTGTACCTCCGTTTTCTAGACGCTTTGCTCCATGGCGCGGGCGCAATCCATGGATACAAAATTAGTATACTGTATACTATTTAAAAGTCGAGGGCGGGTCTTTTCCTGTGCAGTAGGTGGCAGGGCAGTTCCGCCTAGTCGGTTCGACAAAGATGCGAGAAGACGAGGGAGTAGGCTGCTGCAAACGTAGCACTGTGTGATTTGACAGCAAGTTACTGCTGGACAGGTGGGGCCCCGTGATTTGACTTGCCATTATCATTTTAACTGCGGCGCTACGACCGGCGTGAGTCTCCCGATTCCTGACCACCTCCATACAGGTGCCTCTCCCAATGCTCCACCACGTAGTAGAGGCTGGCTCTTGCATGAGAGCCTCCACTTTTTCCTTGCCTCTCTTTCCTCCACATATGCAAAAATGCCATGTAAAGCGCACTATTGTACACACTTTTACTAGCTCCTACATGTCCTAAGCTTGCCACATAAGCATAATGTCTGATGTGGCAAGTTAATCAAGAAGAGAGAGACTAGTTTGGTGACCCAAGGAAGAAATGGTGCTAAGCGCGTGTACCTAGGTGAAAAGACAATTTTGAGTCTATAGCTAATTAAATGAAGCAAACTTAGCAACACCATTTCATTGGAAGAGGTCCTTCCTTGGCAAATGCAACAAATACTAGTACTCCCTGTGTACATTTTTGACACTAGTGTCAAAAACGTTCTTATATTATGGAACGGAGGGAGTACAAAGAAAGAAATAGAGAGTTGAAAAAACAATACACTTATAGCCAACCTTATCGCCAACCTTGTTGTAGTATGAGTGACTAAGTGATGACTATGTATGACATGCCAACATTAGATAGCCTAACGCACCGTGTTAAATCTCCAAGGGCGCAAGCACGCGAGCGACGCGACGGTCGTGGTAGGTGCGACCATGATACGGGCTGCTGGCAGCCCTTGGATCTAAGATCAAACAGTCGCATGCTAAGTTACTGAAAATTTGCAGAATAACCCTCCAGGATAGGATATTCACCCATAGGTCTAGAATCACGCCATGCAACCGTTCGATCTTAGACCCAAGGGCTCTCGGAAGCCCATATCATGGGCAAATGGAAAGCCACTACCCTGCCGTTCGCACGCTGGCAGTTCACTCCTACTCGTCCCCGCACGTCCTTTAATACTATGGCGGTTCGCTCCTAGTCGTCCCGTCCATTCACATTACGGGAGTTCCACTAATCCTAACCCTCCTCCCAAATCCATGGCATCCCAAATCTCCTCGATCGGCGGTGAGTACAAGGTTAGAACCATCATCGGCGATGAGTTCGACGTCATCTACACCCATTCTTCCGTGACGGCGAAATGATGCCTTTCTTGCTTCAGACGCATGTTCAAAGACTCAGATGATGAGTGGGTCGCTGGGCTAGTTGTTGAGTACACCACAGTCGTGGGACGAGAGAAGGATCTAAAGGTCGAAGAGAGGAAGAAGCCCGCCGTGATCCAGGTTTGCGTGCATGACTTATGCTTGGTCTACCACATATGCCATGCCGATGTTGAGTGCCAGGATTTTAAGGACTTCCTCGAGAGCAACCTAGTCAAATTCGTTACTGTAGACTTTGGTAACGACAAAGAAGTCCTGCGTCGGATATGCCTCATTGTAGGCAACACCTTCGACCTCCAAAAGAATCGGCTGGTGTCCTCTCGTCAGCCTTCAATGCTGACCCTGGCAGGAGCCATGGTTCATCCTTCGTACGGTAAACTGGAGAAACCTCATTACACGTTTCATCGTCATGCATGTAGAGGAATGTACTAGATATAGACCACATCCACTAAGCTGCAATGGATGACTACCTTGGTTTCAATATCTACAAGGGTTGGATGAAGAGCAACAGCCAAGTTGGCGGTTCAAGCAAAGAAGTATCGGCCAAGAGGAAGAGGGACAAGGACGAAGTCGAGGACGTGGACGAGGACTCCGAGTAAGGTGGCAGTGTCGTTGCTCATGGTGGTTCTAATGCAGTGTCTACTGGAATAGTTGCAAAGTTTAATTTCAGGTGTTCTTAATTTAATTTGAGGGGTGTGTTGTGCTGAGCCCCCAGCAGAACTATGTTATGCTTCTTCTTGTTACTTTAACTCTTCAGTACGTACATACTGGTATTTCTTACATTTCATCTTTTAGTTGGTATAGTACTACCACTCGTTTCTTCACATTATATACGTACAATATATATGGCCAACATCATATAGCCAGCAGTTTAGTTGTCAAAGAATTTTAGGGTGCTTAGTTTTGTCAAAGAATTCCAGGGTGCTTAGTTTTATTTGAGGGGTGGGTTGTGCTGGACACCATTATTGTGGATAGCCTTTTTAATAGTACTATATGCATAATTTGGCGATGAGCGCTGTCGGTGTCAAAACCGGCGGATCTCGGGTAGGGGGTCCCGAACTGTGCGTCTAGGCGGATGGTAACATGAGACAAGGGACACGATGTTTTACCCAGGTTCGGGCCCTCTTGATGGAGGTAAAACCCTACGTCCTGCTTGATTAATATTAATGATGTGTGTTACAAGAGTGGATCTACCACGAGATCAAGCAGGCTAAACCCTAGAAGCTAGCCTATGGTATGATTGTTGTTCGTCCTATGGACTAAAGCCATCCAGTTTATATAGACACCGGAGAGGGCTAGGGTTACACAGAGTCGGTTACAATGGTAGGAGATCTACATATCCGTATCTCCAAGCTTGCCTTCCATGCCAAGGAAAGTCCCATCCGGACACGGGACGGAGTCTTCAATCTTGTATCTTCATAGTTTTGGAGTCCGGTCGATGATGATAGTTCGGCTATCCGGACACCCCCTAGTCCGGAACTCCCACAGTAGCCCCTGAACCAGGCTTCAATGACGACGAGTCCGGCACGCATGTTGTCTTCGGCATTGCAAGGCGGGTTCTTCCTCTGAATAATTTATAGAAGATTGTGAACACCAGGATAGTGTCCGGCTCTGCAAAAATAAATTCCACGCACCACCGTAGAGAGAATAATATTACACAAGTTCAATCTGCTGACGTTTTTTTTGTGGCGTGACGTCACACCACTACCAAGCCTTTACTAGAATTATTTTTATTGTACCACCTCAGCACGTTTAGCGAAGCTGTTTCCTTGGCACGTCTTGTCGAAGCAGAGATCATGTTCCCCTTATTCCGAGATTCCCATCAATACGGACATGGGTAACCCAACCGCGCCATTGATTGCAGCGCTTGGGAGATAAGCGAGTTTTACCAGGCCGATGGGGACACATGTTTTTGTCCGCCCATATAAGGGGATAAAGATCCAACCCTTTTACCTGTGCCTTCTTCCTCCTTGGCTTATCCATCTCTGCAAAGTCAAGCTCCAGCGCCCAAGTCCGCACTTCTCACCTCAACCTTCTCCAACTATGTCCGGAGCGGGAGGCAAGTGGATGGCCTCCTCCGTCACGGAGGGGCAGATCCAGAAGCTGCGCGACGCCAGATATTTGTCCAGCAACATCGCGCACCGGCTCCCCGACGAGGGAGAGCTCATCCCCACCCCCAGGCTCCATGAGAGGGTAGTATTTCTTCCCCATTTCCTCCGCGGACTGGGCTTCCCACTTCATCCCTTCGTCCGGGGGCTCATGTTCTACTACGGCCTAGATTTCCATGATCTGGCCCCGAATTTCATCCTCAACATCTCGGCATTCATCATCGTGTGCGAGGCCTTCCTCTGCATCCAGCCCATAGTGGCTCCGGAGTCCGGCAGGTGGCCCCTTCGTAAGAAGGGCAAGACCGTGACGCCGGCAGCCTCCGCCCAACCGGAGGCGCTGGATAGCTTGCTGGAGGCGCTCAATGGCGCCTCCATCGAAGAGGAACACCGCACTGTTATGAGTGCGGTGATTCAGAAGGTGAAGCTCGCCAAGAGCGGGCTGACCGAAGCCTACAGTAGCCTTCTAACAGGCTTTGAGGTAAGAATTTTGATATATGTAAAATAGTACCGCATAGACAGTAGCCCCTGATGCTCGGTTCGGTGTTCGGAAAGAAAAGCCGGACTGAGGATCTAAGAAGATATACGTAGGAGTCATAAAAAATATGTCAATATGGGATTGCAGGCTGCGCTGCTGACCTCTGCCGCACTGACTGCGGAGGTCAATACTTTGAAGGAAAGCCTTGAGCGGTCCGAGAACGAGCTCGGCCGTGCCAAGAAGCAGCTCGAGGACAAGGAAGGTGAGTAACACCTTATTAAAATTGTACCTTACAGAAAAGGATTTTGGTTGCAAAAATAATGACAAGGATAACGTGGGTATTGCAGGGGCCACTAACGAGTCGGCGACCCTGTAAGAGGCGGTGGCTGCGGCCGAACGCAATGTGGCCACGGAGCGCACCGAGCGAGAGAAGCAGGAGGCGCGGGTGGCGGAGGTACAGCAAGAGCTCCAGGATCTCGTGAAAAAACATGAGAGCCTGGAGCGTGACTCGAAGACTCGAGAGTCTGAGCTTGCAACGGCTCTTGAGAGTGCCAAAGCCACTAAGGCCGAAGCCTACAAGGCCCTCCAGGAAATCGAGGCATTGAAGAAAATAGCAGCGGGTAAGGCATTTTTCATGCAAAGTAAGCATGTGAGTGTTAATTACCTGTTGATTACCCGAATTCGGAGCTCTCCAGGAGCGTTCACAGATCTTCCTTGCAGCGTGTCCGATGCTGCCGCATTCTACCGGGCCGAGGAGGGGAGCTCGATGGAGAAGGTCTTCTGGTCTCAGTATGCTAAGGCCGGACATCTGGTGCCCCTTAGCGACCAGCTGAAGCAGCTGGTCGAGCTCCACAAGGCGGCCAAACAGGCCATGAAGGGCCTCATAATTCGGCTGTGGCCTAAGGAGGCCATGCCTGGGAGCTACTTCGGCCTGGTGCAGCGGCTGGTGGATGCGTGCTCGTGGGTTGAAGTCGTCAAGCACTCCGCCTGTATTGAAGGTGCCCGTCGGGCCGTTGCCCGTGCAAAGGTGCACTGGGGCAAGATGGATGCCCAGAAGCTCGTGACGGACCCGCCACCAGAGGGCAAGGAGCATCGCACGCCCGAGATGTATTATAAGAGTGTGCTGAAGGGCGCCCGCACTATTGCGGGCGAGTGCTCCAAAGATGTAATATTTGAGTAGACTCGCATTTTGTTATCCTGTGCGCTGAAAACTTAGTTCATTTGCACGCTAAGCAATGCATTTTAATTTAAAATATTACCTTTTGTGCGGCTGTTTATCAAATCTGAGAGATGGCAAGTCGTCGGCTTCAGCCCCCATGCCACGAGTGCTGGGGTGTTCGGGATAAATTTGAGCACTCTTGTTCCCATATTTGGTTCCATCTAGGGAGGCGCTCAACACAACGAACAAGGCAACCGGACTTATAATGCTTGAACACTCTCACTTAGCCATAGAATTCTATAATTTTAAATTTTGGCGAAGCCCCTAGTCTTCGGAAGGCCGAATTTGGGGCGCTATCCATGCTTGGGCCGGACTAAGTCGGCTCCTCGCTCTAAGCGGCATAAGTCTTGAAGGACTCGCAAAAAACCTCTCGAACAGCGACCAGCTCTCGCCTCATCATGACGGTCAGTTTTAGCTTTCTCCACTGAGGCGTTAACCCAGCTCAACTGGGGCGCAATCGCAGTGGTTCTCCCAGTGCTACCTTAGCCGATACAACGGAACGTAAGGTACCAAAACATGGGAGCCAGGCAAACCCAACTATTGACCCAAGACATGATTCGGAGCCGATGCATATAATGCTATAAGTTCGGGGTGCCGCACTTGTGAAAGTGTTTGGACTTATCACACCATGATGCGGGAAACGTAAGCCCCTGGTGTATTTAGGCATACCAAAATGTATGGATGCAACATGTCATAGATGAACATATGTATAAGAAAGAAATGCAATTGGAAGCAAAAAGGCGCTGCATTACTTTATTCAAGAAAAACTGCTGTAAGTGCAGAACGATACAAATGGTGCGATAAGAAAGGGATGGGACTGTTAAACATGTCCCCCTCCAGGGGTAGGCTGCGGAATGGTGCATAAAACAAATTTAATGCTCATAATGGAGACCACCTGGATATTCGTTGTAGCCTTTCTCCTTCCCTGGCTGTTGCATCATGAGTTCGGCATGTCTGCTACCGGACAGGGCCTCTGACGAACGGAGTCCTGTGGAAAAAAAAATAAAAAGGAAAAAGGAAAGAAAAAAAGAATGACACACTTGAGAGCCCCTGGTGTGGTTGAATCGTAGTCTGGGCCTATCGTGGTCGTGCCCCTCTCCCCATGCCCATGGTATCTTCAGAGCGTAATGGTGTACGCGAAGGACCTGTCTTGACGTTTTACAGGGGCTGGGGTTGGGGCCGCACTGCTACGCATGCTCGGAACATGCCAGGTGGTCTTGTTGTAGGTTACTACGGGCGCGCTTAGCTGTGTCCGTCCGCTTAACGGCCGGACTCGAGAATTGCCTTAAGAGGCTGCATTGTACTTCTGTCGCGAGAGCCGCTGTATGTTCCTCCGTGCGGAGAGAACGTTCAGTGTTTCCGTTGACCGTGATGACTCCTCGAGGGCCTGGCATCTTGAGCTTGAGGTATGCATAGTGCGGCACCGCGTTGAACTTTGCAAACGTGGTACGTCCGAGCAGGGCATGATAGCCGCTGCGGAACGGAACTATGTCGAAGATTAACTCCTCGCTTCGGAAGTTATCCGGGGATCCGAAGACCACTTCCAGTGTAACTGAGCCTGTACAATTGGCTTCTACACCTGGTATGACGCCTTTAAAGGTCGTCTTGGTAGGTTTAATCCTTGAGGGGTCTATGCCCATTTTGCGCACTGTATCCTGATAAAGCAGGTTCAGGCTGCTGCCACCGTCCATCAAGACTCTGGTGAGGTGAAATCCATCGATGATTGGGTCTAAGACCAATGCGGCGAATCCGCCGTGGCGGATGCAGGTGGGGTGGTCCCTTCGGTCAAAAGTGATTGGGCAGGAGGACCATGGATTGAACTTTGGGGCAACTGGCTCCATCGCATATACATCCCTGAGTGCACGCTTCCGCTCCGTTTTGGGTATGTGCGTTGCGTATATCATGTTCACCATCCGCACCTGTGGGGGGAAACCCTTCTGTCCTCTATTGTTCGGCGGTCGGGTCTCTTCCTCCTCATCGCTACGCAGCCCCTTGTCATTGTTTTCGGCAATTAACTTGCCTGCCTGCTTGAATACCCAATAGTCCCTGTTGGTGTGGTTAGCTGGATTTTCGGGGGTGCCGTGTATCTGGCACAAGCGGTCGAGTATTCGGTCCAAATTGGACGGACCCGGAGTAGTTCTTTTGAATGGCTTGTTCCGCTGACCGGGTTTAGAGCCTCTGAATCCGGCATTGACTTCCGTATCCTCACTGTTGTCGCCGTTAATGCGGCGTTTGTTTTTGTTACGACGCGACCTGCCATTACGGTCCTTGATATCCGGACTGCCAGAATTTTTGCTGAGGTTGTTGCGCAGAAATGGGCCATGAGTGATGTGAGGCCTGCCATGGATTTCGGCTTTCCTGTCCCAGGTGCCGAGCGAGCCACTCGTCACGGATGTTATGCTTGAAGGCCGCGAGGGCCTCCGCATCCGGACAATCGACGATTTGGTTTTTCTTGGTTAAGAACCGTGTCCAGAATTGTCTGGCCGATTCGTCTGGCTGCTGAATTATGTGGCTGAGGTCATCAGCGTCTGGTGGTCGCACATACGTGCCTTGGAAGTTATCGAGGAATGCGGCTTCCAGGTCTTCCCAACTCCCAATTGACTCTGCTGGTAAGTTGTTAAGCCAATGCCGGGCTGGTCCTTTAAGCTTGAGGGGGAGATATTTGATGGCGTGAAGATCGTCACCGCGGGCCATGTGGATGTGAAGGAGATAGTCTTCAATCCAAACCGCGGGGTCTGTTGTGCCATCGTAAGATTCAATATTCACGGGTTTAAACCCTTCGGGGATTTGATGATCCATTACTTCATCTGTGAAGCATAGTGGGTGTGCGGTGCCTCTGTACTGGGCGATATCACGACGGAGCTCAAAAGAGCTTTGTCTGTTTTGTTCGGCCCGGCCGGACTTACTGTGTCCGGCGCAACGGTTGTCGTCACGTATCATGGGGCGCCCACGCGATCCATAGATCGATCTTGATTGTCTTGCCCTCTCCTCCAATATATCTCGCAAGTCTGGAGCGTTCCCCTGTGGCCTTGTGCTTTTCGAGCGATGCCGGGGTACGGGTCTAGTGAAGGGCCTAGAGGCCTCTCTGTCGCGACCACGGGGTGGTTGATCAGCCGTATTGTCTCCTAGTGATGCAGGTTCATACACCTCCTCCTCTAATCGGGGGAGCAGCTTGCATTTAGGGTAGCTTTTGGAGGGCGTTCGAGCTCATGCTCTTCGGCCACGAGGACTTCAGTCCATCTGTCGGCTAGCAGATCTTGATCAGCTCTAAGCTGTTGCTGCTTTTTATTGAGGCTGTTCGCCATGGCCATAAGCCTGCATTTAAAATGCTCTTGTTCGATGGGATCCTCAGGCACGATGAATTCATCGTCGTCAAGGCTTGCCTCGTCTCCGGAGGGAGGCATATAATCCTCTACCTCTTCTTCTACCGCTCTCTCATGAGGGCTGGCGTCTCCGTCCTCCTGCACTGGATCTTGCTGGAGTGGGTTGTCTTCGGCACTGTCCGGTGTATTATTATCTCCGGTGCCGGAATCTTCATTCTTGCTGTGGCGGGATTTAGAGCGGCGCCGCTGACGCCGGCGCTTGGGCTGTTTCTTGGAGGGGTCATCCTTCGCTGTTCCTTCACCATTCCCATCCTTTAGGATATCCACCATGTATATGTCATATGATGAGGTGGCTTTCTAGTGCCCGGTGGGCGCTGGTTCTTGGTCGTCTCCAGCATCGTCGTCCATACCGTCGATGTCTTCGGAGTCGTAATCTAGCATGTCGATTAGATCGTCGATAGTGGCTACCAAGTGGGTGGTGGGTGGGTTTTGAATTTCTTTGTCGTCCGCATCCCAATCGTCCTGACCGCAGTCCGGCTAGGGCTTAGAGAACATAAGATGTCGCCGAAAGGTGAGCGTTGAAAGATGTCCGCTGCGGTGAACTCCATGATCGGCGCTCAATCTGGTTCGATCAGAGGGGGCGCGGGAGGTTCGGAGTATGGCAAGGAGTCCGACGCCTCGGAGTCACGAGCTTCATGAGGGACAAGGTCAGTGTTCGGCTCTATCGCCGTAGAGGTTGCAGCTCCCGAGGCGGTGTCTAGCCATCCGTCCTCGACCTGCGCAGCCGGCTCCGAGTTGAAGATCGGAGCGGGTTCGAGTGTGGCCTCCAGGGTACTGTCCGGCTGCAGAGCTAAATCATGCTCGCCGTAACAGTGCGGCACGCTCGGCTGTGGCTCGAATCCATCGAGGATCAAGTCCCCGTGGATGTCAGCCGTGAAGTTCAAACTTCCAAATCTGACCTGACGGCCAGGGGCATAGCTTTCGATCTGCTCCAGATGGCCAAGCGAATTGGCCCGCAGTGCAAAGCCGCCGAATACAAAGATCTATCCGGGGAGGAAGGTCTCACCTAGGACTGTGTCGTTGATGATGATCGAAGAAGCCATCGAGCCTATCGGTGACGGCACAGAGGAACTCTCAATGAAAGCACCAATGTCGGTGTCAAAACCGGCGGATCTCGGGTAGGGGGTCCCGAACTGTGCGTCTAGGCGGATGGTAACAGGAGACAAGGGACACGATGTTTTACCCAGGTTCGGGCCCTCTTGATGGAGGTAAAACCCTATGTGCTGCTTGATTAATATTGATGATGTGTGTTACAAGAGTGGATCTACCACGAGATCAAGGAGGCTAAACCCTAGAAGCTAGCCTATGGTATGATTGTTGTTCGTCCTATGGACTAAAGCCATCCGGTTTATATAGACACCGGAGAGGGCTAGGGTTACACAGAGTCGGTTACAATGGTAGGAATCTACATATCCGTATCGCCAAGCTTGCCTTCCACGCCAAGGAAATCCCATCCGGACACGGGACGAAGTCTTCAATCTTGTATCTTCATAGTCTTGGAGTCCGGCCGATGATGATAGTTCGGCTATCCGGACACCCCCTAGTCCGGAACTCCCTCAAGTGCTCTCTATATGTACCACCTGTTTTTTATTTCAAGTTTTGCTCCAGGGCGCAATCCATCGATACTACTGCTGTACAAAAGTATACATTTTTTAAAATGCTAGAGGGCAGGGCAGTCTAGCTTGGTCGGTTTCATGAGAGGCGAGGGCCTTTGTGATTTTACGGCTCATTACTGTTGGAAGGCGGGGCCTTGTGATTTGACTGCTCGTATAAATGCACTGACGACCTGATCGAGGAGGAGCAAAGAACTGTGCGGTATACTCAAGTTTTCCACTAGAGTAGTACTGCGACGGAAGAGCACGAAACATGACAGCCTAGTGCCATATGGCGATAAAAAATGATCTAATTTGCTAGTCATCTCATTGTTAGCATTGTTCTATTCATTCCCTCAAAAAAAACATTGTTCTATTCATGCCTCGCAGAGAACGTGACACATGCGGCGAAACACCTGAAGCAAAAGATGAAACACAACAGCAAAAGAAGAAGGAAGATTATCACCCCAAATGATCTAATTCGCCGCGGAGTCGTAACTACTTCTTCATCGCCTCCACGACCTCCATCTCGTTGCGCGTCTCCTCCGCCATCTTCTTCATTCTGTCCATGACGCGGGATTTCTCGACGCGAGCCTTCATCATCTGTTCCACGGTCGCTTTACGTACCTTGACAGCAGCTGGGTGCTCGATGCGGACCTTCGCCAACTCCTCCTTCTGTTCCGTGACGAGGGCCTGCAGCATCTTCATCGAGGAACTACTATTCTCATGCAGGTTCTTCCAGCCGGCGTTCTTCTCCTTCAATAGGTCGATCTCATGGCAGAGCTTCACCTTGTCCTCCTGAAGTCGCAGGATTTCGCAGGTCGCCTTCTTCTCCGAGGCAATGCTCTTCTTCAGTAGCATCACCAAGCCAGCGGTCAACTCCCCCTGCTGATTAAGCTCAGCGGGCATGTCGTCGAGGCTCTCCTTCAGCAACTCCATCAAGCCTTGGATGAACTCCTTCTGCTTATTGAGGTGCTTATTGAGCTGATCGGGCATGCCGTCGAGGGATAATGACTCCAGCTCCACCGGCTCGGCATGTTCGCCTCCATGGCTAGGGCGCTCCTGGGAGCCATCGCCTGCCCGTGAGAGATATTTCGAGGTCTCTGTGTGGCGGCGAGCCCTCTCTCTTTTTTCGCAGCCTGGGTTGCCGCTCCCTTGTTACGAGTAGTTCTCGACCTAGAGCTCTGCTCATCGGCCATGGCAACGACGGACGAAGAAGAAGCAGTTATGAGGAGGAAAGGTAGACTAATTTTCGGTTAGGTCGTTCCCCTTTTTATAACCTAAGTACTAGCACTAGTACTAATACCTGCATAGTGGGAACACGTTCAGGTTTGGTACGTACTAGTAGGTGTGAGTAGGCTTTCGAATGTGATTGGAACAAGGTAAAGCTTAATTGATGGTTTTGGTTTCGAGGCCCGAAACGGCTCCCGATGAGTTTAGTGGAACATAAATTTCAAGTACTACACTGCTCAAATGCGTAAATATTATGTTACTATCAAAAATTGGCACAAACTATGAAGGAGACCAATGGAAGTACTACTAGCAACCCACGATTTAACTACTCGCATGCGCGCAGTGGAGTAATAATGTCTTTCTTCCGCCCTCACGTCCACTCAATTTGCATGCGCTGTATTAATTGACCATCAATGAAGTGAACGACTTTACATGCGTCAAATTATCACATGGGGTGGATCTTGGTACAAAATTGCGTCCGCCCGTGTACCCGCGTGTGCATGCGTGCACATCTTTGCTTCATGCATGTACCTCCAGTATGGCTCAGGGAGGACGAGTACATTCTTCTGGAACCAGCAGCATGCCACTGTGATCAATCCATGCAAGGAGGTCGTGACAACGCCTCCACATGTGCCACGTGGCTTCATGAAAAGTAAGAGAGACACTGTGTAGCGTGCCATTGGTATTCTAATTTACGTGTTTTGCACATACTCGAAGTACTAGTAAGGTACACGTGCATTGCACGCATCAGATTTTGCAACCAAATTATGAATAAATACCACACTATAGCATGTAAGCTCTGAGTCATATATGACTGATGTATCCCTTCGTTTAATTCTTATAGTTCATCTCATTCAAAATCAATTAGAGGGTGCTTGGATACGTTTTAGTTGCATGACTAAAAGTAGTGAGACTAAAACATGCTAGCCTCATCCATGCTTGGATCCAAATACTAAGGAGACTAAAATCAAGTTAATGAGAATTTATTATCCTCCAAACCCTCCAATCCAGAACTCGCCCGTGTTAAAGGAGAGGAGTTAAATGAGGAGAGAGAGGACTAATCCACATTTTAGTAGGGGTACCCCTGACTAAAAAAATTACTCTTAAGACTAGTTTTAGCCCCTCTTTAGTCAGGGGTGCTTGGAACTTTAGTCTCTTAAAGAGACTATTTTTAGTCAGACTAAAATAAGTCCCTTAGATCCAAGCACCCTCTTAGTTTTTATAAAAAAGCTAAAACGCGGGAATAGGAAAAACATGGGATTATAGTGGAATGTCGTCTTGAATCATACAGGATTGTACGAGTGTTTGATTGTGCATGGAAAAAATGCAGAATTCTTTCAAATAGGTTTGAGTGGATGGGATGTTTCCTATGAAATCTAGTGCAAATGAATCATATGGAAAAATTCCTATGGTTTACAATCCTACGAATCAAACAACCAAGATAGGAAAAATTCCTAATGATTAGAATCCTCCAAAATTCCTTTGAGAATCCTTTGAATCAAAGAAGCCCTTAATCTATTTTATGATTCATGGAATTGTGCGTTGTAAAGCATAAAGTAAAAACAAATAATGGCAATTCAACTAGAAAAAAAGTTTGGGCAGTTATGATATGGAAGATTCTAGAACAAAAGAGAACCACTGTTGTTTTGAGGTTTGTGCATTATGCTTAAGTTCAACCATGGAGTCTGCTAGATTGTACATGTGGCAAAATCCGGTGGGGGGCTAGAAGATGGTGCGAGGGGCCGAGTGGAGGGAGACTATGAAGGAATGCACAAGTGCGAGATCGATATTTAGAGAGAGGGGGCGAACACGTGCGGTGTTGCACGCAGTGGCGGAGCCATGAAAAATAAATGAGCTAGGGGGCCAAGCATTGCTAATCCTTTATGAGGAGGGTCAATTCATGAAATTAAACCTTTTTTAGCAGCAATTGTATAATGATCACATTCATATTAGCCTCGATATATAGTGATGTTAGGGGGGGGGCAGGGCCCTTATTTCCCCTGTCTTCGCCATTGTGCATGCGTCTGAGAGATGAAGCGGAAGGCATGGATGATGAGAGGGGGACGTTGGATATATAATTAATGTGGGTGTATTAGCTATATATGTTAATCCTATATAGAGAGGTATAGATTGATCGATGTGGACGTGGGAAAGAGGGTGAGACCTCACTGGATATATCGATTGATTGGTTTGTGTGGAAAACTATGAAAGACCTAGCTATATACACACATACATAGAGGAACATCGATCATTGCGCATGCACGTGAGAGATAAAGAATGCCCGATATGATGGAGAGGGGGATGTGTGTGGGTGTGTGCCTTCATGGGAGACCGACCTGAAGAAAAAGAATGCATGCGTGCGATGGATAATGCCGACTGGTAGTGTGTGTGCATGCATGCACGAGAGAAAGTTAGTGGTACAATTATAAAGAGAATACTACTGTGTGGGTGTAAAAGAATAGGTGAGGTCATAATCATTGTAAAGTTGTATTCAAATATTTGAATAAGAGCTCCTGATGTTTGAAACCCATGCATGCATGAATATAACGGAGATCTGCACGGTGTGGTTTGGAAAATTAGCATGTTGTAATATATACACATTGAACAAGGTCAGACTGATTTGAATTTGAGATACCGATGGCAGACATCATTTGGCCACGTCACATCCGTGCATGGACACACTATTCTAATTGGAGATGATGGGCGGCTTTCGCATCACATATCTATATCTAGACCCCTATATATATTATATTATATATATTTTTATATTGTGTGCGGGTAGCTTTAACTTTGAAAGATGGTCGTTGGATGAGGCGAATCCGATGGTCCAAAGATGGCAAATTTGAGCACTATTGGCTGTTGGATATCATCTAGATTCCACCAGATTTCGCCACATGTATAATCTAGAAGACTCCATGATTGAACTTAAGCATAATGCACAAACATCAAAACACAAGCACTTCTTATTTGTTCTAGAATCTTCCGTATCAGAATTGCCCAAATGTTTTTCTACATGATTTGCCGTTATTTGTTTTTACTTTATGTCTTACAACGCACAATTCCATGAATATTAAAATAGATTAGCTTTCTTATAAAAACTAGATGATTTTGAATGAAATGAACTATAAGAATTAAACAAACATCTACATCATGCATATATGACTCAAAGCTTGCATGCTATAATGTGGTATTTATTCATAATTTGGTTGCCAAATCTCATGCGTGCAATGGACGTGTACCTTACTCTAGTCTAAATGGTGTTTGCGTGTGTGTTGTGCGTGTTGAGGTGCAAATTGTCTTTTTTGGGTACACGTTAAGCTTGTTCTTCCGAAGTTTCAAGCCGCGCCTTGTTATGCCGAAAATTGAAGCTAGCGTCTCTGTCTATCGTGCTGCAAAACTCCCGCCTCTTCAACCCGCGCCTTGTTAGCCCGAAATATTTAAGATATATCTTTGTCTCGTTGTGCTCCGAAAACTCCCTCCATCTCAACCCGCGCCTTGCTATTCCGAAATTACAACGCACGCGAAAACTCCCACCTCCTGTGAAATCTCGACACGTGAAATGCCCGTGGCACCCTTGAACCGAAAGAACCGCCTCAAATCGGTGTGTGTGTGTGTGGGGGGGGTACTTTCGTAACTTACCCCACATTTTGGACAAGCGCGTCTCTAAGCCATGGTTCCCCATTGCCATCCCATCTGCCCACCCATTCGTACACCGAGGCCGCGAAAACCCGCGACGAAACCCCACACCCTGCTCCGTCCGCCACCCAGCCGGAGCCTCTTCCTCGATGACATCCTCCACAGCAACACCTCGACGTCCCTCATCCACCGTAACGGATGAGGATCCGTCGTCGATCTCATCGTCCCGCCAGTTCAGCCACCCCGTCTTCCACCTCCAAGGAGCTGCCCCGATGTTCCCCTTGTCTTTCGCACCACCTCCATTCCCACACCGCCGTCTTCACTTGCACCACCGGAAGAGCATCATCATCACCGTTTCCTCGGATAAAGCTGCGGCCTAATCGGCGCCACCAAAGAGGTTGTACACTAATCGCCGCATTTTCTTCTTGATTCGATCTCACGGTGCTGCCGGCGCTCGGTCCCGAGCCGACACGGCGCGGCTCCATCCACGGCGGCGTCGCCGGCCACTTCCTCCACGGCGTCGCTCCCTCGGCGGCGATGTCCACATCAGTAGGAGCTGCTGCTGCTCTCCTCTTGCTCTCGGTCCCCTGCCTGGTCTGCTCTTGCTATTGCTCTTCCTCGCGCTGCTGCTCTCGCTCTTGCTCTTGCTTGCGATGCTGCTCCGATTTGGCTACACTTCAGTCGACTGAATCGACTTTTGGGTCAGTCGATTTTCAAGGGGTGGGCTCGCCGGGGTGAAGGAAGAACCAGCCGTAGCCGGGAGGGGGGATCGCCGGAGAGGTACCCCACTATCTATCTTAGGGTTCAGGATGGGGGCGGTGGTCGCCGGCGTTGGCGGGGCGGTGGCGTAGGGATCACC
>NC_057810.1:627146049-627158888 GCF_018294505.1 Triticum aestivum | reverse complement strand
GTGGCGCATCGCCGGCCGCGGGCGATGGGGGCTGCTGTTTGGCCGGTGGTGGCTGGCGGCTCAGGGGGTGGAGGTTGAAGATGAACCGCAGGCCCTTGATTTCGTATCCAACGGCTGCAAAATCGACTGACCAGAGATGAAAAAGTCAGTCGACTGACGTGTAGCCTCACCTTGCTAGTGCGTTCAGTTTCGACAGCAAAATTCAGTTTCGACAGCAAAATTTAGTTTCGACAGTTAAGTTCAGTTTCGACAGTTAAGTTTAGAGATGAGCAGCTGATGTATTTTACATCTAGCACTCTGTGGTTATGTATTTTATTTCATGTATTGGAGATGCTATTAGAAATCCACTCAGGTTAATGTTGTTCGTTGTCTCTCTTGTCCTGCTTCAGCCTCGGCATCGTACAACTCACCGGAGTTGCTCCAACGACGAAACCCTCCATCACAGCGGAGCAGTACCTCGGGCTCCATCTCCAGATGCCTAAGATCTTCTTCCCCTCCACCGACAGCAAAGTCAGCCGGAGCATCCTCACGGGCCAACCCAATCACGCTGAGATCGACATGGCTTCGCCAAAGAGGTTGTACACTTGTTGCATCTCTTTTTTACTCTACATGTTATATATATTGTCCATTGAGCACTCGTAGTAACGGGAAATACGATTATTTTATCCTAATATACGACAAGCAGTGAGGTACCAGGCAACTTAGCTATCTGTGATGGACTCTCTTGAATGCCATCATTATTTATCTCTGCGCGTTTGAGCTGTGCATTTGTCAATGGGCCTGGGAGGTTAGCTAGTATGGCAGTGGCCTGGGTCCAAAGTAATAGAAGTAGCACAAAAACATTTTTTTAGTGTAGGATTTTCCTTGCTCAAGCCTGCCTACTAGAATCGCCAGTGCTTGAAAGGAAAAGTGAATGAAAAACATAGGAATTGGAAAGTTTCCTATGGTACTACTTTTCATGAAGTTGGTGAAAAGGAATGGAGCAAAGGAAAACTGTAGGATTTGTTCCTTTAGCGTCTCCTTGAAAGAAAGACCATAGGAATTCTAATTTCCACTTCTCCTCCTTTTCATATTCTTATTCATCAAGCACAAGACTAAGAGATAGTAGCATAATAGCATTATAACTGTACATTTTCTTGTGGTTTGACTTAATCTCACCATGCTTTTTTGCATCCTGTGATCTTCCAATTGTTGTGAATCAAACATCCAAATTGGCAGAAATCCTGTGTTTTTAAATTCTCTGTTTTGCACGTGCATTCCTATCATATTCCTGTCTATTTCCTATCCCCACATTGTTGGAATCCTCTGTCGGTGTTCTGGGAACGGGGGTCACCAGACTTGCCTGCCTGCGTCCTGCAGCATGGCTCAAGGGGCGGCCCAGCATGGCCCATCTTCATCAGCACGAGCTCAAGACCCTCGCGAGGGGCCAAGCCTCACGGGGCGGACGACAAGAGGCTTCCTCAGGCATGGCCTCGTCAGGCTGGCTCGCGAGGAGGCGGAGAGATCAAGGCGGGGTACCTCACGAGGTGCCCATGACGCAAGCCATGATGACCAAGGGCACCAGGCGGGCGCCAGGCCGCGCACTGTCCTCCCTTTCCTCTTTGGTGCAAAGGGAGCAAGCGCAGACGAGAGCATCGAGCAAAGGCATCCATTTCGGTGCAACAAGACAAAGACCAGCAGAACGGCCGGACGGAGGTCATCGTGGAGCCCAAGCCAGCGTCACCACCAGAGCCTTTAGCAGGCGAGGACCAACTTTAGTTAGGATAAGTGTACTAGATGTTCCCCTTCAAAATGGCCAATTATTGGCGCCCTTCCCGCTCAATATTTGGGAGGAGGCTCAGGGCCTTTGCCTATAAATAGGACTAGCCACCACAAGATAGGGGCAATGGGATCCTCACCAGGAAACCAGTAGAGAGAGCGACTGAACTCCCCCTAGTAATTCATCGCGCCAGCCTAGAACAGACCCACGCGAGGCTACTCTCCCTTGTATTGTTCATCATTAGCCCAAGAGGCAATCCAGCACACCACACACTGGAGTACGGTATTACAACACAATGGTAGCCTGAACCGGTATAAAATCTGTGTCTCTTGTGTTGTTCCTTTGATCGCTTAGATCCTAGCGAGGCGGCCAGGCGCAGGCAGTAGAAGGCTAGATCTCCGCGCGCACCCCAGAGTTCGAACCTAGAGGGTCTGCCGGAACTCGAAATCCGACATTTGGTGCACCAGGTAGGGGTGCGCCAGAATCCACCTTCTGCCGCTTCGCGTCCTGTCGCGTCGTCATCATCATGCCCGGCGACCAGGCAGGCAACCCCGATCCCTGGGCGGCCTGGCCCGCCCACGCAGAACCGCTCGCTCCGGGCAACCCCATGCCCCGGGCAGCTTGCGGTCCGCAGGGCGCTGCGGGCCGCAGGCGGCGCAGAGAGGCAGCGACAGCTCTCACGATGCGGCAGGCGCGGTCGGCGGTGAGGGCCTCCCACCATGCCACGGCCATGGCGCCGTACACCCGACGGGAGCAGGCGAACTCGAGGGCCGCGCTCACCGTGGCCCGAGAGCTACTGTAGTGCAGGCTGCTGGAAGGTGGTGGCGACGTGCTGCTAGAGCGGGTGGCAGAGCTCCTGGGCTTTGCCGCCTCAGGGGCTCCCCCCTTCTACACCCAACTCCCACCTCAGGTCCAGGGTGGACCACACGGGGGCTCCGTGCACTCCCGTGCGGCCCCAAGCGGACTCCAAGACCACCCCAACGCCGGCCAGGCCATCAGCCCCGGGCCAGCAGCGGCGCTGCCTCTACCCCCGGCCATCGAAGAAGGACTCGCCACAACCCGCGGCCCCGGTGGGCTGCCGCGCTATCACCCCCAGGCGGGCACATCAAGCAGAACTGCATGGCACGCCGAGCGCTACGGTGCGGCCTTCAGGGTGGCGACCCCAGAAGAGTACGTGCCCCACATGATGGACCAAGGGCGCACACATGAGGACGGACAAGGCTCGCTCCTCGGCCCAAGCTGGGGGGACGAGACGCCAGAAGCTGAACTCTTTCAGGAGCCCCGAGGAGGCCCCGTCGGCTACGCTGGAAACAACGAGTATCAGGTACCACTAATTCCTCAGGAGCAGGCATACGCCAACCATGGATCGCAGGAGGTGCAGGTCACGACAACGGGCAGCTGCCCCACTCCCGCAGCTTCCTACCCCTTAGGAGGAGGGCGTCGGGGGCTGCAGGAGAGGGGCCAAGATCCAACATCACCACTGCAGTGTTCGGAGCAAGGCGTCCTCAAGAGGTAGGCCCTCTGTTGGGGAGGTGCCCCAGAGCCTTCCCCTGGCAGAGGACCTGTGGTCGTCGGGGGAACCGCTGGCGACCGCTCTACCCCATCGGCGGCGTCCTGGTTTCCGGTCGTCGTCGGTGGCACTAGAGTGCAGCGCAAGGCGGGGCCCTCGTCTGGCGATATGAAGCAAGGCCGGTACCTATGAAGAAGGCCCAGTGCCTGTGAAGCTCGTCGCCCCGTGACACTCTCACGTAATAATGAGTGGGGTTGTACACGCCCCGGAGTCTCAAGGGTGCCGGCCTCAGGCCCTGGGGCTCCCTCCCACGCCCACTGGCAGCACTTAGCTCCGTGCTGGTGAGAAGACGTCCAAGACAAGATTAGGTGCTGGACGCGGCCTTTTTTCTACTTTCGTTGCTTTTCCCCCTTGGTTGTCGTTTTCCTCGGTTGAATTTAAGTTGAATTTGAGCTCAAGGATTTGCGTGTGTTCGGGGAAGGGGTGTTTAGTCTCGTTCGAGCAATCTCTCGCGTTCTGGTTACCGCTTCGCCTCAGCTGCCTCCCCTCGCGAGCCCATCGCAAGCCAGGCCAGGCCTAGCTTGCGTGCAACCCAGACTGCCATCGCCGCGCCCTCTCCGGAGGTTTTCATTACAGGTTTTACGGGCTCGTTCAGAAGACGTTTGAGGCACCACAGCCCTCCGCAGGCTGACTCGAGGCCCACACGGGTCGAAGGTAAACAAGCCAACCAGCTCGTCACGAAATCAGCCGCTTGGCGCAGGCGTACGAGTGATATTGCATCTACTGTTATGCTGAATACGAGTTTTTACATGAGGGGCTCCCCCTCCCAAAATGCTCTTACAACCTTCAGGGCAAGGCCCGAACTCTGTCTGCGCAGGGTAAGGAAGCAGGGACAACACGCGGTCAGTCGGATAAATCCCCCAATGCATCCTCAGGGGCGCCTCCTGAATCATCGCTGGCGTCGCTGGCCTCGCCATCGCCCTCCGCATCACCGGCAGCGGCGCCAGGGCCGTTCACCACATCACCTTCATCAGCAGCCACAACCATGTTGTCGTTATCAGAAGCGAAGGCCCTGACCAGGGCATCGACGTTGTCTTCCACCCAGCGCGCCAGGTCACCCCGGACGGCCTGGGGTACTGGAGCGATGGCGGCGTCAAAGTCGAAGATGGGGAACATGTTCTGAAGATGGCTGAAGACACGAGAGAAGGCGCGCCCGAGCAGGACGCGGCTCCTCTCCGCCAACAGCCTGTTGGCGACGACCGAGCGTGCCTCCAGCTGCGTCACCACATCGGTGAAGAACTAAAGATTGCCAGCATAGTTGACTGCATGGGGCTGGGCAACAGCCACCTCGCAGATGTTACCCAAGGCCGCGTTGGCTCTCTCCCGGAGCCCGGCAAGCATGGAGGCCGTGCTCGTGCTCCAGAATCCGCCACTAGCATATCTCGTCCTTGTTCTGCCGCACAACGGCCTCATCCTCATCCACCCGCTGGCGGAGAAGAAGCACCTCGGCACGGGAGGTAGTCAGTGTTGGGGAACGTAGCAGAAATTCAAAAATTTTCCTACGAATCACCAAGATCTATCTATGGAGAGACCAGCAACGAGTAGAAAGAGAGTGCATCTACATACCCTTGTAGATCTCTAAGCGGAAGCGTTCAAGTGAACGGGGTTGATGGAGTCGTACTCGTCGTGATTCAGATCACCGATGGTCAAGTGCCGAACGGACGGCACCTCCGCGTTCAACACACGTACAGCCCGGTGACGTCTCCCACGCCTTGATCCAGCAAGGAGAGAGGGAGAGGTTGAGGAAGACTCCATCCAACAGCAGCATAACGCCGTGGTGGTGGTGGAGGAGCGTGGCAATCCCGCAGGGCTTCGCCAAGCACCATGGGAGAAGAGGAGGAGGGAGAGGGGCAGGGCTGCACCAACGAGAGATCAAATCGCCTGTTATGGGTAGCCCCATGCCTCAATATATATAGGGGGAGGGGAGGGCTGCGCCCCCTTTAGGGTTTCCCACCCCAAGGGGCGGCGGCCAGCCTCCAGATGGCATCTGGTGCGGCGGCCAAGAGGGGAGGGAGGAGTCCATCCTCCCCAAGGCACCTCGGAGGTGCCTTCCCCCTCGAGGACTCTTCCCTCTAGGGTTCCCTAGGTGCATGGGCCTCTTGGGGCTGGTGCCCTTGGCCCATGTAGGCCAAGGCGCACCCCCTACAGCCCATGTGGCCCCCCGGGGCAGGTGGCCCCACCCGGTGGGCCCCCGGGACCCTTCCGGTGGTCCCGGTACAATACCGATGACCCCGAAACTTGTCCCGATGGCCGAAACAGGACTTCCCATATATAAATCTTTACCTCCGGACCATTCCGGAACTCCTCGTGACGTCCGGGATCTCATCCAGGACTCCGAACAACATTCGGTAACCACATACAAACTTCCTTTATAACCCTAGCGTCATCGAACCTTAAGTGTGTAGACCCTACGGGTTCGGGAGACATGCAGACATGACCGAGACTTTCTCCGGTCAATAACCAACAGCGGGATCTGGATACCCATGTTGGCTCCCACATGTTCCACGATGATCTCATCGGATGAACCACGATGTCAAGGACTCAATCGATCCCGTATACAATTCCCTTTGTCTAGCGGTATTTTACTTGCCCGAGATTCGATCGTCGGTATACCGATACCTTGTTCAATCTCGTTACCGGCAAGTCACTTTACTCGTTCCGTAACACATCATCCCGTGATCAACTCCTTGGTCACATTGCGCATATGATGATGTCCTACCGAGTGGGCCCAGAGATACCTCTCCGTTTACACGGAGTGACAAATCCCAGTCTCGATTCGTGCCAACCCAACAGACACTTTCGGAGATACCTGTAATGCACCTTTATAGCCACCCAGTTACGTTGTGACGTTTGGTACACCCAAAGCATTCCTACGGTATCCGGGAGTTGCACAATCTCATGGTCTAAGGAAAAGATACTTGACATTAGAAAAGCTTTAGCATACGAACTACACGATCTTTGTGCTATGCTTAGGATTGGGTCTTGTCCATCACATCATTCTCCTAATGATGTGATCCCGTTATCAACGACATCCAATGTCCATAGCCAGGAAACCATGACTATCTGTTGATCACAACGAGCTAGTCAACTAGAGGCTCACTAGGGACATATTGTGGTCTATGTATTCACACGTGTATTACGATTTCCGGATAATACAGTTATAGCATGAATAAAAGAAAATTATCATGAACAAGGAAATATAATAATAATACTTTTATTATTGCCTCTAGGGCATATTTCCAACAGTCTCCCACTTGCACTAGAGTCAATAATCTAGTTCACATCGCCATGTGATTAACACTCACAGGTCACATCGCCATGTGACTAATACCCAAGAGTTTACTAGAGTCAGTAGTCTAGTTCACATCACTATGTGATTAACACTCAATGAGTTTTATGTTTGATCATGTTGCTTGTGAGAGAGGTTTTAGTCAACGGGTCTGAACCTTTCAGATCCGTGTGTGTTTTACAAATCTCTATGTCATCTCCTAGATGCAGCTACCATGCTCTATTTGGAGCTATTCCAAACAACTGTTCTACTTAGAGCTATTCTAAATTATTGCTCCATTATATGTATCCGGTCTATCTACTCAGAGCTATCCGGATAGGTGTCAAGCTTGCATCGTCGTAACCTTTACGACGAACTCTTTTACCACCTCCATAATCGAGAAGATTCCTTAGTCCACTAGTTACTAAGGATAACTTTGACCGCTGTCCTGTGATCCATTCATGGATCACTCTTGTACCCCTTGACTGACTCATAGCAAGGCACACTTTCGGTGCGGTACACAGCATAGCATACTGAAGAGCCTACGTTTTAAGCATAGGGGACGACCTTCGTCCTTTCTCTCTATTCTGCCGTGGTCGAGCTTTAAGTCTTAACTTCGTACCTTACAACTCAGGCAAGAACTCCTTCTTTGACTGGTCCATCTTGAACACCTTCAAGATCATGTCAAGGTATGTGCTCATTTGAAAGTATTATTAAGCATTTTGATCTATCCTTATAGATCTTGATGCTCAATGTTCAAGTAGCTTAATCCAGGTTTTCTATTGAAAAACACTTTCAAAATAACCCTATATGCTTTCTAGAAATTCTACATCATCTCTGATCATCAATATGTCAACAACATATACTCATCAGAAATTCTATAGTGCTCCCACTCACTTCTTTGGAAATACAAGTTTCTCATAAACTTTGTATAGACCCAAAATCTTTGATCATCTTATCAAAGCGTACATTCCAACTCCGAGATGCCTACTCCAGTCCTTAGAAGGATCGCTGGAGCCAGCATACCTTTTAGCATCCTTAGGATCGACAAAAACTTTCTGATTGTATTACATACAACCTTTCCTCACGAAAACCGGTAAGGAAACTCGTTTTGACATCCATCTGCCAGATTTCATAAATACAGCTAATGCTAACATGAATCCGACGGACTTTAAGCATCGCTACGGATGAGAAAATCTCATCGTAGTCAACTCCTTGAACTTGTGAAAAAACTCTTCGCCACAAGTCGAGCTTCATGGACGGTGACATTACCGTCCACGTTCGTTTTCTTCTTAAAGATCCATTTATCTTAATGGCTTGCCGATCATCGGGCAAGTCCACCAAAGTCCATGCTTTGTTCTGATACATGGATCCTATCTCGGATTTCATGGCTTCTAACCATTTGTTGGAATTTGGGCCCACCGTTGCTTCTCCATAGCTCGTAGGTTCATTGTTGTCTAGCAACATGACCTTCAAGACAGGATTACTGTACCACTCTGAAGTAGTACATATCCTTGTCACCCTACGAGGTACGGCAGTGACTTGATCCGAAACTTCATGATCATTATCATAAGCTTCTACTTCAATTGGTGTAGGTGCCACATGAACAACTTCCTGTGCCCTGATACACACTGGTTGAAGTGATGGTTCAATAACCATATCAAGTCTCCACCATCCTCCCACTCAACTCTTTCGAGAGAAACCTTTCCTCGAGAAAGGACCCGATTCTAGAAACAATTCATATTGCTTTCGGATCTGAGACAGGAGGTATACCCAACTGTTTTGGGTGTCCTATGAAGATGCATTTTATCCGCTTTGGGTTCGAGCTTATCAATCCTGAAACTTTTCCACATAAGCGTCGCAGCCCCAAACCTTTAAGAAACGACAACTTAGGTTTCTCTAAACCATAATTCATACGGTGTCATCTCAACGGAATTACGTGGTGCCCTATTTAAAGTGAATGTGGTTGTCTCTAATGCCTAACCCATGAACGATAGTGGTAATTCGATAAGAGACATCATGGTACGCACCATATCCAATAGGGTGCAACTATGATGTTCGGACACACCATCACACTATGGTGTTCCAGGCGGTATTAATTGCGAAACAATTTCCACAATGTCTTAATTGTGTGCCAAAACTCGTAACTCAGATATTCATCTCTATGATCATATCATAGACATTTTATCCTCTTGTAACAATGATCTTCTACTTCACTCTGAAATTACTTGAACCATTCAATAATTCAGACTTGTGTTTCATCAAGTAAATATTCTTAACATCTACTCGAATCATCTGTGAAGTAAGAACATAACGATATTCACTGCATGCCTCAGCACTCATTGGACTGCACACATCAAAATGTGTTGCTTCCAACAAGTTGCTATCTTGTTCCATTTTACTGAAACCGAGGCTTTTCAGTCATCTTGCCTACGTGGTATAATTTGCATATCTCAAGTGATTCAAAATCAAGTGAGTTCAAACGGTCCATTTGCATGGAGTTCCTTCATGCATATATACCAATAGACATGGTTCGCATGTCTCAAACTTTTCAAAACGAGTGAGTCCAAAGATCCATCAACATGGAGCTTCTTCATGCGTTTTATACCATTATGACTTACCTGGCAGTGCCACAAGTAAGTGGTACTATCATTACTATCTTATATCTTTTGGCATGAAAATGTGTATGCCTATGATCAAGATTCAATAAACCATTCCTTTAGGTGCAAGAGCACTTATTCAGGTTTAATACTAATCTTGATGGTAGAGGGAGCGTGCGATGTTAGATCACATCAAACTTGGAAACACTTCCAACACATATCGTCAGCTCACCTTTAGCCAGTCTCCGTTTTATTCCGTAGCTTTTATTTCGATTTAGCAACCGAACCGGTATCTAATACCCTGGTGCTACTAGGAGTACTAGTAAAGTACACATTAACATAATGTATATCCAATATACTTCTATCAACCTTGCCAGCCTTCTCATCTAACAAGTTTCTAGGGTAACCCTGCTCCAGTGGTTGTTCCCCTTATTACAGAAGCACTTAGTCTCGGGTTTGGGTTCAACCTTTGGGTTTCTTCACTTGAGCAGCAGCTGAATTGCCGTTTCATGAAGTATCCCTTTGTTCCCTTGCCCTTCTTGAAACTAGTGGTTTCACCAACCATCAACAATTGATGCTCCTTCTTGATTTCTACTTTCGTGGTGTCAAACATCGTGAATACCTCAAGGATCATCTTATTTATCCCTGATATGTTATAGTTCATCACGAAGCTCTAGCAGCTCGGTGGCAATGACTTTGGGGAAACATCACTATCTCATCTGGAAGATTAACTCCCACTTGATTCAAGTGATTGCTGCACTCAGACAATCTGAGCACAAGCTCAACGATTGAGCTTTTCTCCCTTAGTTTGCAGGCTAAGAAAATCGCCGGAGGTCTCATACCTCTTGACGTGGGCACGAGCCTGAAATCCCAATTTCAGCCCTCGAAACATCTCATATGTTCCGTGACGTTTCGAAAAACGTCTTTGGTGCCTCTACTTAAACCATTTAACTGAACTATCACGTAGTTATCAAAACGTGTATGTTCGATGTTCGAAACATCCACAAACGACGTTAGGGTTCAGCACACTGAGCGGTGCATTAAGGACATAAGCTTTCTACTGATCGCATAATCGCTACTATCAACTTTCAACTATATTTTCTCTAGGAACATATCTAAAACAGTAGAACTAAAGCGCGAGCTACGACATAATTTGCAAAAGGTCTTTTGACTATGTTCAAGATAATTAAGTTCATCTTATGAACTCCCACTTAGATAGATATCCCTCTGATCATCTAAGTGATCACATGATCCGAGTCAACTAGGCCGTGTCCGATCATCACGTGAGACGGACTAGTTAACGTCGGTGAACATCTTCATGTTGATCGTATCTACTATACGACTCACGCTCGACCTTTCGGTCTCCGTGTTCCGAGGCCATGTCTGCACATGCTAGGCTCGTCAAGTTAACCCTAAGTGTTTTCGCTGTGTAAAACTGTCTTACACCCGTTGTATGTGAACGTAAGAATCCATCACACCCGATCATCACGTGGTGCTTAGAAGCGACGAACTGTAGCAACGGTGCATAGTTAGGGGAGAACACTTCTTGAAATTTTGTAAGGGATCATCTTATTTACTACCGTCGTCCTAAGTAAACAAGATGCATAAACATGATGAACATCACATGCAATCAAATAGTGACATGATATGGCCAATATCATTTTGCTCCTTTTGATCTTCATCTTCGGGGCTCCATGATCATCATCGTCACCGGCACGACACCATGATCTCCATCATCATGATCTCCATCATCGTGTCTTCATGAAGTTGTCACGCCAACGACTACTTCTACTTCTATGGCTAACGCGTTTAGCGATAAAGTAAAGTAAGTTACATGGCGTTCTTCAATGACACGCAGGTCATACAAAAAATAAAGACAACTCCTATGGCTCCTGCCGGTTGTCATACTCATCGACATGCAAGTCGTGAATCCTATTACAAGAACATGATCAATCTCATACATCACATATCATTCATCACATTCTTCTTGGCCATATCACATCACATAGCATACCCTGCAAAAACAAGTTAGACGTCCTCTAATTGTTGTTTGCATGTTTTACGTGGCTGCTATGGGTTTCTAGCAAGAACGTTTCTTACCTACGCAAAACCACAACGTGATATGCCAATTGCTATTTACCCTTCATAAGGACCCTTTTCATCGAATCCGTTCCGACTAAAGTGGGAGAGACTGGCACCCGCTAGCCACCTTATGCACCAAGTGCATGTCAATCGGTGGAACCTGTCTCACGTAAGAGTACGTGTAAGGTCGGTCCGGGCCGCTTCATCCCACAATACCGTCGAAACAAGATTGGACTAGTAACGGTAAGCATATTGTACAACATCAACGCCCACAACTACTTTGTGTTCTACTCGTGCAAAGAATCTACGCAATAGACCTAGCTCATGATGCCACTTTTGGGGAACGTAGCAGAAATTCAAAAAATTTCCTACGAATCACCAAGATCTATCTATGGAGAGACCAGCAACGAGTAGAAAGAGAGTGCATCTACATACCCTTGTAGATCGCTAAGCGGAAGCGTTCAAGTGAACGGGGTTGATGGAGTCGTACTCGTCGTGATTCAGATCACCGATGATCAAGTGCCGAACGGACGGCACCTCCGCGTTCAACACACGTACAGCCCGGTGACGTCTCCCACGCCTTGATCCAGCAAGGAGAGAGGGAGAGGTTGAGGAAGACTCCATCCAACAGCAGCATAACGGCGTGGTGGTGGTGGAGGAGCGTGGCAATCCCGCAGGGCTTCGCCAAGCACCATGGGAGAAGAGGAGGAGGGAGAGGGGCAGGCCTGCACCAACGAGAGATCAAATCGCCTGTTATGGGCAGCCCCATGCCTCAATATATATAGGGGGAGGGGAGGGCTGCGCCCCCTTTAGGGTTTCCCACCCCAAGGGGCGGCGGCCAGCCTCCAGATGGCATCTGGTGCGGCGGCCAAGAGGGGAGGGAGGAGTCCATCCTCCCAAGGCACCTCGGAGGTGCCTTCCCCCTTGAGGACTCTTCCCTCTAGGGTTCCCTAGGCGCATGGGCCTCTTGGGGCTGGTGCCCTTGGCCCATGTAGGCCAAGGCGCACCCCCTACAGCCCATGTGGCCCCCCGGGGCAGGTGGCCCCACCCGGTGGGCCCCCGGGACCCTTCCGGTGGTCCCGGTACAATACCGATGACCCCGAAACTTGTCCTGATGGCCGAAACAGGACTTCCCATATATAAATCTTTACCTCCGGACCATTCCGGAACTCCTCGTGACGTCCGGGATCTCATCCGGGACTCCGAACAACATTCGGTAACCACATACAAACTTCCTTTATAACCCTAGCGTCATCGAACCTTAAGTGTGTAGACCCTACGGGTTCGGGAGACATGCAGACATGACCGAGACGTTCTCCGGTCAATAACCAACAGCGGGATCTGGATACCCATGTTGGCTCCCACATGTTCCACGATGATCTCATCGGATGAACCACGATGTCAAGGACTCAATCGATCCCGTATACAATTCCCTTTGTCTAGCGGTATTTTACTTGCCCGAGATTCGATCGTCGGTATACCGATACCTTGTTCAATCTCGTTACCGGCAAGTCACTTTACTCGTTCCGTAACACATCATCCCGTGATCAACTCCTTGGT
>NC_057810.1:627100533-627145795 GCF_018294505.1 Triticum aestivum | reverse complement strand
CACGGAGTGACAAATCCCAGTCTCGATTCGTGCCAACCCAACAGACACTTTCGGAGATACCTGTAATGCACCTTTATAGCCACCCAGTTACGTTGTGACGTTTGGTACACCCAAAGCATTCCTACGGTATCCGGGAGTTGCACAATCTCATGGTCTAAGGAAAAGATACTTGACATTGGCAAAGCTCTAGCAAATGAACTACACGATCTTTTGTGCTAGTCTTAGGATTGGGTCTTGTCCATCACATCATTCTCCTAATGATGTGATCCCGTTATCAACGACATCCAATGTCCATAGCCAGGAAACCATGACTATCTGTTGATCACAACGAGCTAGTCAACTAGAGGCTCACTAGGGACATATTGTGGTCTATGTATTCACACGTGTATTACGATTTCCGGATAATACAGTTATAGCATGAATAAAAGACAATTATCATGAACAAGGAAATATAATGATAATACTTTTATTATTGCCTCTAGGGCATATTTCCAACAGTCAGCTCCTCCTGCGTTACGTCAAGGGCGGCCTGAGAAGCGTCGGCCCGCCGCATCACTTCCCCCAGCTTGGCCCTCAGGGTGGCGGTCCTGCCTTCAGCCTCGTCCCGGATCAACCTCAGCCTCTCCTCAAACTCACGCTCAAGGTTCAAGCGGGCCGTCGCCACCCCGCGATCAACCTCCGCTCTGGCTCGGGCCTCGCGCGTAGCGACGTCATCCTCCGCCTGCGTCACCAAGCGCTCTCTTGTCTCCAGACGTTCAAGATCACATGCGCGCTCAGCAGCTTCCAGTGTCAGTGCCTCCTCACGCCTCAGGAGATCTGCCTGGTCGACCGAAGCCACCTTCATCGACGCAAGGGCCGTCTCCCGCAGCTCCACTTGCTGCTCCACGGAGTGGCACCGGGCCAAGAGTTCCCGCGCCCGCTCCTCCGACGCCTCGGCCGTCGGTCAGCCTCTCGGGCCTCCTCGACGGCCCGGGAACGGGCCTCCCGAGAGGCCGCCAGCAACGCCTTGGCCTCCTTGTTGTCCAGGTCACACTGGTGGCGCGCAAGGGCAATGGCCGCCTCCAGCTTGCGCCTCTCTTCAGCCAGGCACAGGCCCTCAGCCTCAAGGCGCGCGTCTTCATCATCAAGCTCTTCACCAAGCTGGCTCACCGCGTCAGCCGCCCTCCGGAGAAACACTTGGCGAAGAACTCGTCACCTGCGGGTGCGCTCGAGCACGTCTTCTGCGTCATCATCCGCCCCAAGTAAGCGCCGGGGCCATGAATCAGCACTCCCCCTCTGGGCAGGGGGCTGGGGGCTGGCGCCCTCGTGATGGCCGGGCACGCCTCGCCAGAAGCGCGGCCAGGAGCCGGCCCCTCCCCAAGTGAAGAGCGCAGGGCCGACCTCAGCCAATCGCCATCCATGCTCAGACTCGAGGCCCAAGGCAGGCTGGCTATGCCCCGAGGAGGCTCACGAAGGAGGGTCGCGAGGCGTGTAGGGCCGCGATGCACCATAGGATGGCTCACCTCTCCGGCCGGCCTCACCGAGAGGGCTCTGCTGGAACTCGGAGCGCTCGAAGGCGATGGAGAGGGCGGAGCCTGGGGGGATGGCTCCTCAGCCATCTCCGCGAGCTCAGCAGGAAGGGCCCTGCAGAGCAAGGATCAGCCAAAGCAACGGGAGGATCAGGAGCTGGGAAAGCAGAAGGCTTACTCATCAATGGCGAAATACTTCTGGCGCTTCAGCAGGCGGTAAGGGTAATCGTCACCCAAGGCCTCCCTTTTCCTCCGGAGAGCCTCGAAGTCCACGCAGAAGCGACCCAGGAGTTGAGCGCAGGGTCAGCCTGCGACGAGGAAGAAGCGTCTAGTGCGTCGTCCTGAATCACGCCGCTGGTCGCCTCACCAAGAAGGATAGCTGGGGCCCCAGGGGCCTCAACCAGAGGCGATGTGGGCAGCGGCTTAGCACCTCCAGCCGCAACAGTACGAGCCTCAGGAGCTGCCCCCTCAGGAGTGTCGCCTAGCGTCGTCACTCCGGCGGGGGCCCCCTCTGCCTCCGGTGGTCCATGCCTCCCTGCTCCGCCGCTCGAGGAAGGACCGCCGTGGGCGACCGGGAGGGCAGTCACCATCACTGGGTTCTCGCGAGGATCCCTGAGGCCGGTGGGGCGCAGCCCCCATTCGTCGAAGCCGAGCATCTGCTTCACGAAGTCGCCCCTGTTCGAGCAAAGGTACAACAAAGCCCCCCCATGCCGGACGCTGCCGGGGGAAGGATCCCCAGTCAAGACCAAGAGCACCTTCCTCAGTGCTTCGGGCGTCAGGTCCTCCTCCTGGAGCCTCATGCGATCTTCGCGCCCGCTGAAGGACCACATCCGGCAGGAGTGGCGCTGGAGAGGAGCAATGCGACATAGCAGGAACTCCTTCACCACCTTGGGTGCTGTCACACCAAGCGCCCTCAAGAACGCGAAGTGACGCCAGACGAAGATGAGACAGGGGCTCATGAGCGTCTCCTGGCCCCAGCCTGAATTGGGGACATCGAGCGACTTTGGCTCCGAAAGCAGGGGGCTAGGCACCCCTACATCCACGTACAGCCACCGCTCGCGGAACCCAGGCACGGACGGAGGAAGACTGAAATCAATCCCTGAAGCCGCTGTTGCTGGTGCGGGAATGAAGCTCACGCACCCTGAGCATTGGGTGGGATCGATGAGGCGCAGAGAGAAGAAGTGGCACAGCAAGGCAACCGAAGGAGGGATGCCCATCATCGCCTCACAGACAAAGGCAAAGACAGCAAGAAGAGAAATGGATTCAGGACCCAAATGCATCATATGGATCTGGTAATGGGAAAGCACAGCGTTGAAGAAATCGGAGAAGGAGGGAACCAATCCCGCCCACAGGGCGTCGGCAAAGTACCGGACCTCGGTGACCACCCTGTCGATAGAGAAGCAGGATGCGGGCCAGGCTGTCGTCCTCCCGCACTCGTTGAAGATGGTGGCCAGAGCAGAGCTGACCTTGCCCAAACCTTCTCGGTTGAGTATGATCGACCGATTGACGGCGGAGGCCGCCGGTGACGGCGAGCGAGGCGGAGGCACCGGTTTCTTCCCTTTTCCCTTCTTCGTCGGAGCCATGGCGACGAGAAGAGGGAGGATTCGAGATTGGATTGGAAGCAGAGACTGGAGCTCGAGGGGAGGAAGAGTAGGGGACGGTCGAGTGGCGAAAAGAGGAAAGACTGTGTGCAACCACGGGTCCGCCTAGCTGGGCGCAAAATGAGGAGGCGTGGGGAAGCAGGGCCACCCATGTCCAATCAACTGCCATGCGGAGCCCGAGGCCGCAGGCTGTTAGGGCCTGCGGCGCTTCTCACTTGCCCCTTCGCCTCTCTGCTCAGCCAAGTCCGGGCGCGCCTTGGGCCCGGGGGCTACTGTCAGCGTTCTGGGAACGGGGGTCCCCAGACTTTCCTGCCTGCGGCCTGCAGTGTGGCTCAATGGGCGGCCCAGCATGGCCCATCTTCATCAGCACGAGGTCAAGACCCTCGCGAGGGGCCAAGCCTCATGGGGCGGACGACAAGAGGCTTCCTCAGGCACGGCCTCGTCAGGCTGGCTCACGAGGAGGCGGAGAGATCAAGGTGGGGTACCTCACGAGGTACCCATGATGCAAGCCATGATGACCAAGGGCGCCAGGCAGGCGCCAGGCCGCCCAGTGTCCTCCCTTTCCTCTTTGGTGCAAAGGGAGCAAGCGCAGGCGAGAGCATCGAGCAAAGGCATCCATTTCGGTGCAACAAGACCAAGACCAGCAGAACGGCCGGACGGAGGTCATCCTGGAGCCCAAGCCGGCGTCACCACCAGATCCTTTAGCAGGCGAGCACCAACTTTAGTCAGGATAAGTGTACTAGATGTTCCCCTTCAAAATGGCCAATTGTTGGCGCCCTTCCCACTCAATATTTGGGAGGAGGCCCAGGGCCTGTGCCTATAAATAGGACTAGCCACCACAACATAGGGGCAATGGGATCCTTACCAGGAAACCAATAGAGAGAGCGACTGAACTCCCCCTAGTAGTTCATCGCGCCAGCCTAGAACAGACCCACGCGAGGCTGCTCTCCCTTGTATTGTTCATCATCAGCCCAAGAGGCAATCCACCACACCACACACTGGAGTAGGGTATTACACCACAATGGTGGCCTGAACCAGTATAAACTCTGTGTCTCTTGTGTTGTTCCTTTGATCGCTTAGATCCTAGCGAGGCGGTGAGGCGCAGGCAGTAGAAGGCTAGATCTCCGCGCGCACCCCAGAGTTCAAACCTAGAGGGTCTGCCGGAACCCGAAATCCTGCGGCACTGTATAAACTCTGTGTCTCTTGTGTGGTTTATCCTGCTCCTGCGGCGCTGTGTTCCACCCCAGCTTAGCTGCTCCAACGCTGGAAGGGTTCACCACAGCAGGGATCCGCTCTCCAGACTGTCTTTCGCCGCCTTAGATCTTCTTCCCCGCCGCCGGCAGCCACGAAAACTGCATTACCATCATCAACTGAGCAGATAACCTTGAGGACTACATGGGTCCGCAAGGGAGGTCACACTCTTCCGTGTCTGCTTACGTTATGCGTCGCTTAATATGATGACATGCTACATTATCGTCGTGTTCACCTATTAGACTCCGAGTCAGGTCCAAACTAATGCTGAAACTTGAGTTTTTAAATGGTTGTGGGGTACATATTGGGGTAGAAATCAGTACTATCTGTCTACTATCTGGTTAATCTCCGGTGTCTACTATGAGTTTCATGTTGGGTGCAAACAAACATTAAAGGAGCCATTATCTGTATTTTTTAACTAAATCTATTATCTGCCTGCTATCATTGGTTTTGTGTCTATCCACAGTTTGCTACCATCACTCTGGATTTGTGCATGCACTCCTTACATAATCTCACTATATTTTATTCCTATGCATGCCAGTTATTGTACACAATGGAACTGATCATGTAGAGCAAAAGAGACGCACCTTGCGTGGCAATAAAATTTCATGCAGATGTCGTTCCATGGTGGGCGCAAAGGCAACCCCCTCCACCAATTTCGGATAGTAATCAAGAGGAAGATAGCTGTTCTGAGGGGGATTCAGAAGGAGAAGACCACTCCTATTTACCCCATGAGGTCTTCGCTCTAACTTGGCATGCTGATGTTGGTAATATCATGCATATGGTACCTTACATTGCTTAATGTATACATTAAAGATGTCATCTGCTTAGTTTAGACATGCTTTGTGTCAATGACATCTATTTTGTTTCTTTATCGTATATGTGAATCATGCAATGCCATCTTGTCTAGCCAGGCAACATATATGTGAATTTTGCAATGCCACCCTGGTTAGCCAGTCATCTTGTATGTGAATTATATCATGCCATCATTTTTTTATTACGTGTTAAATTTATCAACAATTTTAGTACATTCAATTACTCTTCCTGTGCATCAGCCATTCGGCCCGGTCATGGAAAAATCTGGAGCGGAAACAAGGTCTTCAGAGTAGACAATGCTATCTGATGAAGCGCATGTCTTGCTTGTTACCGATAGCTCCTCAGAGGAGGATTCAGAGACAGATGACCAGTCATATTTCCCCCCCCCGAGGTGCATGCCCTAACTTGGCAGGGTTATGTTGCTCATATCGTGCATATGGTATCTTGCATTGCTATGTCATTTGCTTAGTTTAGACATGATTTGTGTGAATGCCACCTTTTTAGTGTCTAATTACCATATATGTGAATTATGCAATGCTATCTTGTTGCAAGACATTATATATGTGAATTATGCAATGTTATCTTGTTGCAAGGCATTATGTATGTGAATTATGCAATGCCATGCTGTTTAGGCAAGCGTCATATATGTAAATTATATCATGCCGTCCTTTTTTTGTATTTCTCATTGCTTTTGTCAACAATGTTTGTATATTCAACTGCTCTTCCTGTGCATCAGCCATTTGAATTGGTGATGGAGAAATCTGGAGTGAAAACAAGGTCTTCAGAGCAGACAATGCTACCTGCTGAAGCAGATATCTTACTGGTTACAGATAGCTCTTCAGAGGAGGATTCAGAGGCAGATGACCAGTCCTATTATCCCCCTGAGGTGTATGCTCAAACTTGGCAGGGTTATATTACTCATATAATGCATATGTTGTATTGCAATGCTTAGTTTTTACATCATATACACAATATTGAATGCCATCTCCTTATTTGACACATCATATATGCAATTGCCCTCTGCTCGCTTCCTTAGTATATAAATCATATATTTGAATTATGTCATGCCATGATGTTTACATAGACAACATGTATCTGAATTATGGCATGCCAACCCATTTTTTGAAGACATAATATAGTTATATTATCTCATCCTGTTTACACAGTCATCATATTTTAAATTATGTCATTCTACGTGAATTATATCATGCCATCATGTTTCCATCGATGGCTTGTTTGTGATTTATGGCATGCCAACCACTTTAATAGACAGATCGTATAGTTAAATCATGTCATCCTATTTACATAGTCATCATATTTTGAAGTATGTCATTCTATCATGTTTAGTTAGCCATCATACATGTGAAATTGTGTCATGCTATCCTGTTTAATTAGCCATCATATATGTGAAATTATGTCTTGCTATTCTGCTTGCTTAGACAACATAAATGTGAATTATTTCATGCCCTGTTTTCTTCCCTACTATCCATTGCACCTGTCTATCTTGAAATGTCTGTACAGTCAATTACTTTTCTGGTTTATCAGCCATTTCAATTGGAGGGAGTGATGGCAGTATCTGTGGGAGTAAAAACACGGTCTTCAGAAAAGATCGTGCTACCTGTCGATGCAGATAGAACCACGGTTGTACTTGCCCAAGAACCAGCCCCACCACACATAACCCACACTCATACAGATTGTACCCCTACCCAGTTGGACAGAGAACCAACTACACCCCTTCTAACCCCAACCCCAGCAGATAGACACCCAGTTCCCATTGACACATCACTGTCTCCACCACAGAGCACCCAAGCACGAGTAGTTAGTAAGGCAACTGCAGTGTCCAAATCACGAGGACCACCACTCCGAACCCAAAGTCAACGCTTAAAGCAGAAGAAGAATTGTCCTCAGGTCATGTTCCGTAGCTATGGTTCATACTACTTTGCTCTTGCATCACTGTATTTACTGATACCAACCAATTTCAAATTTGAAGGATGCAATTGAAACTCCAATGGCGCGACAGGCATGTTTTAAACCTGTTTCTTCAACGTGTTTGCCTGTTTGCTGTTGTAACTTGCTCTATGTTGATTTCAGTTTCAATTGAATAAACAGTTATGTTCTCATGCCATGCACATTACAAGTGTTGTTATTGCTGTGTAGTTTCCCACATTTATATTCTGTCTATGCTGCTTTGTCTTAAATAGATATGATTCGAACTGTATCTATCTTGATTTGGCAACATAAAATAGAATGATATAGACCATACAATGACCATACTACATAGATATATGTTTGTTTCATGCTATTATCCTGTCCACCTTACTACTGAACTGGTTTACCAAAATGAGTTTCATATACTACATTGTAAACCTGAGATGTGTTTGTTTGTTTCTCTTTTAGAACGCGGATAAAATATTGGAGAAGAGTACCATGTTATGCAATGGTAAAGGAAGTAATGCAGATAAGGTTCAAGATAGTGAGACATCCCTGTTGGTCTCCAAGAAAGCTGATAAAAACTATATTGAAGACATTGAGACAACCCCAAAGTCCTGTCTTGATGTAGTGTTTGAGTTACTGGCTACCACTGCTGGCACCAGCTCTTCGAACTCGTTGCCTGAATCAGTTCGGCTTCTTGAGTCTCGACTTCAAGTTGAAAGACATCGATCAGATGTTATGTGACAGGAAGCCGAAGGACTGAGGAAGTCCCTGCAAAATTCAGATGCATACTTTCTGGTGCAATAGCAAGCGCTGGAGGACTTAAGCACCAAACAAGAGAAAGTTAATAAGCTTGCTAAGCATCTTTCCAGCATTATGGGTACCCAGGATATTGTTTCTTGAGCTCTTCTGAAGTGGTTTCAGTTCTGAACTTGTTTTGCTACGGCGTTTATATGCTGTTGTGTTCCCTATATTTGCACTGGTGGCGAACTTTGATGCCCAGTGGATGTAATATGTGTAATAGCCGTGATAGCCTAGTGTAAGTTGCTTGCTTATTTATTTCCTTGTTGTCTTGTTTATTTGTTTGCTTGTAGTCAGTGCAGTTCTTTTTCTGCGGTTTGCTAGTGGCTGCAATAACCTATTTTTTAAAACTAGGCCACAATAACCATGGGCTAATATTTACTGTAGTGACACTGGACCTACGGGCCGTAGAAACAGTGGGCCTTCTATGGGTCGTATAAATAGTGGGCCTTCTATGGGCCGTAGAAACAGTGGGCCTTCTACAGGCTGTAGAAACAATGGGCCTTCTATGGGTCATAGAAACAATGGGCCTTCTACGGGCCGTAGAAACAATGGGCCTTTTATGGGCCATATCATCAATGGGCCTTATACGGGCCGTATGTTTGATTGGCCAAACATGGGACAAACAGACCGCATTCTGGCTGTAAACGGGCTAGAGTTGGAATCGTATGTTCATGGGCCGACCATAACGGGCCATCGTTAATAGGCCGTATTTGATGACACTATGAAAACGGCCCACAGTATTAACGGACCACAAACGGGCCGACTGTAACCACGGGCTGAATTTGGCCCACAAGCAAAAAATGACAGTAACGGGCCGTAAGTAAACGATTGCTAGAAATGAGCCCAAGAATAAATGGGCTCTGAGAAGGCCGAAAGATAACATGGGCTGGAAACGGCCCAATGGAATAACGAGCCGTTAATGGGTATAAAGTGACACATTGTTCTATACGGGCTAGTTTCACCACGGGCCGTTAATGGGTGTAAAGTGATACACTGTGCATTACGGGCCAGTTTCACCACGGGCCGTTAATAGGCCAAGAGTTACATAGGGCCTCATATGGGCCGAAAGACGTCATGGGCCATACATGGGCCAGAAGTGAAAACAGGCTGGAATCATATTGGATGGCCCAGATGACGCTACTGGGCCTAATTCGAATAGGGCGTAACCGGCCTTGGGTTAGCGGGCTGTAAATGGGCTATATGCGAACAGGCCGTTAACAGGCTTTCCATGGGCCAGCCCGCCACCTTTTGACCAAGTCAAACGGGCCGGCCTTTTCACAGCAATGGGCCTCTGTTGGGCCGTGCCACATGTCGATGTATCATACGTGCCTTCTGTCCAATGAGTGGATGACATCTGTCCCAGTGATAAGCCGACACGTGTTTCCTCCAGCCAATGATGATTTTACACGTGGAAAATCCCCATTGGTCGGGGTTGTTAACGGGTTATCCGATCCAAAACCCGACCCGATAGCTTAACGGTGTTCCGTTATGGTGGATGCCACGTGTTGTTCACCCTTGATGAAAGCACTTCTGTGACGCGCGATTTATCATCATGGAAGTGGACTCTTCCATGATGATAATTTTGGTAATGCCATGGAACACTTCTACGACAACACAGGTATGACTATCTTGATTCTATCATAAATTTGTCAGGGATGTACATGCATGACAAAAAACATGACCTACTGTGACAAACACGTATCATCACGGAAGTGTATTTTTTTGTAGTGTTTGCTCGTGAAAGAGGCTTAGTCAACGGGTCTGCAATATTCAGATTCATGTGTATCTTGCAAACCTCTATGTCCCCCTCTGACACTTGATGACGGATGGAATTAAAGCGTCTCTTGATGTGCTTGGTTCTCTTGTAAAATCTGGATTCCTTTGCCAAGGCAATTGCACCAGTATTGTCACAAAAGATTTTCATTGGACCCGATGCACTAGGTATGACACCTAGATCGGATATGAACTCCTTCATCCAAACTCCTTCATTTGCTGCTTCCGAAGCAGCAATGTACTCTGCTTCACACGTAGATCCCGCCATGACGCTCTGCTTGGAACTGCACCAACTGACAGCTCCTCCATTCAATAAAAACACATATCCAGTTTGCGACTTAGAGTCATCCGGATCAGCGTCAAAGCTTGCATCGACGTAACCGTTTACGACGAGCTCTTTTTCACCTCCATAAACGAGAAACGTATCCCTAGTCCTTTACAGGTATTTCAAGATGTTCTTGACCGCTGTCCAGTGCTCCACTCCGGGATTACTTTGGTACCTCCTTGCTATGCTTATAGCAAGACATACATCAGGTCTGGTACACATCATTGCATACATGATAGAACCTATGGCTGAAGCATAGGGAATGACTTTCATTTTCTCTCTATCTTCTGCAGTGGTCCGGCATTGAGTGTGACTCAACTTCACACCTTGTAATATAGGAAAGAACCCTTTATTTGACTGATCCATTTTTGAACTTCTTCAAAACTTTATCAAGGTATGTGCTTTGTGAAAGTCCAATTAAGAGTCTTGATCTATCTCTATAGATTTTGATGCCCAATATGTAAGCAGCTTCTCCAAGGTCTTTCATAGAAAAACTCTTATTCAGGTATCCCTTTATGCTATCGAAAAATTCTATATCATTTCCCATCAACAATATGTCATCCACATATAATATCAAAAATGCTACAGAGCTCCCACTCACTTTCTTGTAAATACAGGCTTCTCCAAAAGTCTATATAAAACTATATGCTTTGATCACACTATCAAAGCGTTGGAGAGGCTTGCACCAGTCCATAAATGGATCGCTGGAGCTTGCACACTTTGTTAGCTCCCTTTGGATAGCCAAAACCTTCTGGTTGCATCATATATAACTCTTCTTCCAGAAATCCATTCAGGAATGCAGTTTTGACATCCATCTGCCAAATTTCATAATCATAAAATGCAGCAGTTGCTAACATGATTCAGACAGACTTAAGCATCGCTACGGGTGAGAAAGTCTCATCGTATTCAACTCCTTGAACTTGTCGAAAACCTTTCGCAACAAGTTGAGCTTTGTAAATAGTAACATTACCGTCTGTGTGGGTCTTCTTAAAGATCCATTTATTTTCTATGGCTTGCTGATCATCGGGCAAGTCCACCAAAGTCCACACTTTGTTCTCATACATGGATACCATCTTAGATTTCATGGCCTCAAGCCATTTTGCGGAATCTGTGCTCATCATCGCTTCCTCATAGTTCGTAGGTTCACCATGGTCTAGTAACATGACTTCCAGAATAGGATTACCGTACCACTCTGGTGCGGATCTTACTCTAGAAGACCTATGAGGTTCGGTAGTAACTTGATTTGAAGTTTCATGATCATCATCCTTAACTTCCTCACTAATTGGTGTAGGAATCACTAGAACTGATTTCTGTGATGAACTACTTTTCAATAAGGGAGGAGGTACAACTACCTCATCAAGTTCTACTTTCCTCCCACTCACTTCTTTCGAAAGAAACTCCTTCTCTAGAAAGGGTCCATCCTTAGCAACAAAGATTTTGCCTTCGGATCTGTGACAGAAGGTGTACCCAACAGTTTCCTTTGGCTATCCTATGAAGACGTACTTCTCTGATTTGGGTTCGAGCTTATCAGATTGAAGCTTTTTCACATAAGCATCACAGTCCCAAACTTTAAGAAACGACAACTTTGGTTTCTTGCCAAACCACAGTTCATAAGGCGTCGTCTCAACGGATTTTTATGGTGCCCTATTTAAAGTGAATGCAGCCGTATCTAAAGAATAACCCCAAAAACATAGCGGTAAATCAGTAAGAGACATCATAGATCGCACCATAACCAAAAAAGTGCGGTTACGACGTTCGGACACACCATTTCGCTGTGGTGTTCCAGGTGGCGTTAATTGTGAAACTATCCCATGTTGTTTCAAATAAAGACCAAACTCGTAACTCAAATATTGTCCTCCACGATCAGATCGTAGAAACTTTATTTTCTTGTTACGATGATTTTCCACTTCACTCTGAAATTCTTTGAACTTTTCAAATGTTTCAGACTTATGTTTCATTAAGTAGATATAACCATATCTGCTCAAATCATCTGTGAAGGTAAGAAAATAACGATACCCACCACGAGCATCCATACTCATTGGACCGCATACATCGGTATGTATTATTTCCAACAAGTCAGTAGCTCGTTCCATTGTTCCAGAGAACGGAGTTTTAGTCATCTTGCCCATAAGGCATGGTTGGCAAGCACCAAGTGATTCATAATCAAATGATTGCAAAAGTCCATCAACATGGAGTTTCTTCATGCGCTTTACACCGATATGTCCCAAACGGCAGTGCCACAAATAAGTTGCACTATCATTATTAAACTTATATCTTTTGGCTTCAACACTATGAATATGTGTATCACTACTATCGAGATTCAACAAAAATAGACCACTCAGCAGGTGTGCATAACCATAAAAGATATTACTCATATAAATAGAACAACCATTATTCTTTGATTTAAATGAATAACCATCTCGCATTAAACAAGATCCAGATATAATGTTCATGCTCAACACTGGCACCAAATAACAATTATTCAGGTCTAAAACTAACCCCAATGGTAGATGTAGAGGTAGCGTGCTAACCGCGATCACATCGACTTTGGAACCATTTCCCACGCGCATCGTCACCTCATCCTTAGCCAATCTTCGCTTAATCCGTAGCCCCTGTTTCAAGTTGCAAATATGAGCAACAAAACCAGTATCAAATACCCAGGCGCTATTGCGAGCATTAGTTAAGTACACATCAATAACATGTATATCAAATATACCTTTCACTTTGCTATCCTTCTTATCTGCCAAATACTTGGGGCTGTTCCGCTTCCAGTGACCAGTCCCTTTGCAGTAGAAGCACTAAGTTTCAGGCTTAGGTCTAGACTTGGGTTTCTTCTCTTGAGCAGCAACCTTTTTGTCGTTCTTCTTGAAGTTCCCCTTCTTCCCTTTGCCTTTTTTCTTGAAACTAGTGGTCTTGTTGACCATCAATACTTGATGCTCCTTTTTGATTTCTACCTCCGCAGCCTTTAGCATTGGGAAGAGCTTGGGAATAGTCTTGTTCATCCCTTGCATATTATAATTCATCACGAAGCTTTTGTAGCTTGGTGGCAGTGATTGAAGAACTCTGTCAATGACACTATCATCAGGAAGATTAACTCGCAGTTGAGTCAAGTGGTTGTGGTACCCAGACATTCTGAGTATATGTTCACTGACAAAACTATTCTCCTCCATTTTATAGCTGTAGAACTTATTGGAGACTTCACATCTCTCAATCCGGGCATTTGCTTGAAATATTAACTTCAACTCCTGGAACATCTCATATGCTCCATGACGATGTTGAAGTCCCAGTTATAAGCCATAAAGCATGGCACACTGAACTATCAAGTAGTCATCAGCTTTGCTCTGCCAGACGTTCTTAACGTCATCAGTAGCAGCTGCAGCACGCCTGGCACCCAATGGTGCTTCTAGGACGTAATTCTTCTGTGCAGCAATGAGAATAATCCTCAAGTTATGGACCCAGTCTGTGTAGTTGCTGCCATCATCTTTCAACTTAGCTTTCTCTAGGAACACATTAAAATTCAAAGGAACGGTAGCATGGGCCATTGATCTACAACAACATAGACATGCAAAATACTATCAGGTACTAAGTTCATGATAAATCAAAGTTCAATTAATCATATTACTTAAGAACTCCCACTTAGATAGACATCCCTCTAATCATCTAAGTGATCACGTGATCCAAATCAACTAAACCATGTCCAATCATCACGTGAGATGGAGTAGTTTTCAATGGTGAACATCACTATGTTGATCATATCTACTATATGATTCACATTCGACCTTTCGGTCTCAGTGTTACGAGGCCATATCTGCATATGCTAGGCTCGTTAAGTTTAACCCGAGTATTCTGTGTGTGCAAAACTGGCTTGCACCCGTTGTGTGTGAACGTAGAGCTTATCACACCCGATCATCACGTGGTGTCTCAGCACGACGAATTGTAGCAATGGTGCATACTCAGGAAGAACACTTATACCTTGAAATTTAGTAAGTGGTCATCTTATAATGCTACCGCCGTACTAAGCAAAATAAGATGCATAAAGGATAAACATCACATGCAATCAAAATACGTGACATGATATGGCCATCATCATCTTGTGCTCATGATCTCCATCATCGAAGCATCGTTATGATCTCCATTATCACCGGCGCGACACCTTGATCTCCATCGTAGCATCATTGTCGTCTCGCCAACTATTGTTACTACGACTATCGCTACCTCTTAGTGATAAAGTAAAACAATTACACGGCGATTGCATTGCATATAATAAAGCGACAACCATATGGCTCCTGCCAGTTGCCGATAACTTTGATAGAAAACATGATCATCTCATACAACAAATTATATCACATCATGCCTTGACCATATCACATCACAGCAAGCCCTGCAAAAACAAGTTAGACGTCCTCTACTTTGTTGTTGCAAGTTTTACGTGGCTGCTACGGGCTTCTAGCAAGAATAGTTCTTACCTACGCATCAAAACCACAACGATTTTTCGTCAAGTGTGTTGTTTTAACCTTCAATAAGGACCGAGCGTAGCCACACTCGATTCAACTAAAGTTGGAGAAATAGACACTCACCAGCCACTTGTGTGGGAAGCACGTCGGTAGAACCAGTCTCGCGTAAGCGTACGTGTAATGTCGGTCTGAGCCGCTTCATCCAACAATACCGTCGAATCATAGTATGACATGCTGGTAAGCAGTATGAATATTATCGCCCAAAACTCTTTGTGTTCTACTCGTGCATATAACATCTACGCATAGACCTGGCTCAAATGCCACTGTTGGGGAACATGGTAATTTCAAAAAAAAATCCTACGATCACGCAAGATCTATCTAGGTGATGCATAGCAACGAGAGGGGAGAGTGTTGTCTATATACCCTTGTAGATCGAAAGCGGAAGCATTATGACAACGCGGTTGATGTAGTCGTACATCTTCACGATCCGACCGATCCTAGCACCGAAGGTACGACACCTCCACGATCTGCACACGTTTAGCTCAGTGACGTCCCATGAACTCTAGATCTGGCTTAGGTCAAGGGAGAGTTTCGTCAGCACGGTGGCGTGTTGATGGTGATGATGAAGTTACCGGCACAGGGCTTCGCCTAACCACTACGACGATATGACCGAGGTGGAAATCTATGGAGGGGGACATCGCACACGGCTAAACAATCAACTTGTGTCTCCTAGGGTGCCCTCCTGCCCCCGTATATAATGGAGCAAGGGGGGGCAGCCCTCCTAGGGCGCGCCCCCAATAGGGGAATCCTACTAGGACTCCAAGTCCTAGTAGGTTTCCACCTAAAGGGAGAGAGGGGGGTAGAAGGAGAGGGAGAGGGGGAAGGAAAAGGGGGCACCGCCCCCCTTGTCCTATTCGGACTCAAGGGGAGGGGGACGCGGCTTGCCCTGGTCGGGCTCTCTCTTTCTCTCTCCAATAGGGCCCATCGAGGCCCATTAGTGCCCCCGGGGGTTCCCATAACCCTCCGGCACTCCGGTTTTATCCGAAACTTCTCCAGAACACTTCCGGTGTCCGAACATAGCCGTCCAATATATCAATCTTTATGTCTTGACCATTTAGAGACTCATCGTCATGTCCGTGATCACATCCGGGACTCCGAACAACCTTCGGTATATCATATCACATAAACTCAGAATACCAATCATCATCGAACATTAAGCTTCTCCGGTCAATAACCAATAGCGGAACCTGGATGCTCATATTGGTTCCTACATATTCTACGAAGATCTTTATTGGTCAAACCGTATAAAAACATACATTGTTCCCTTTGTCATCGGTATGTTACTTGCCCGAGATTCAATCGTCGGTATCATCATACCTAGTTCAATCTCGTTACCGGGAAGTCTCTTTACTTGTTCCGTAATACTTCATCCTGCTACTAACTCATTAGTCACACTGCTTGCAAGGTTTATAGTGATGAGTATTACCAAGAGGGCCGAGAGATACCTCTCTGAAACACGGAGTGACAAATCCTAATCTTGATCTATGCCAACCCAACAAACACCTTCGGAGACACCTGTATAGCACCTTTATAATCACCCATTTACGTTGTGACGTTTGGTAGCACACAAAGTGTTCCTCCGGTATTCGGGAGTTGCATAATCTCATAGTCTGAGGAACTTGTATAAGTTATGAAGAAAGGAGTAGCAATGAAACTGACACGATCATAATGCTAAGCTAACGGATGGGTCATGTCAATCACATCATTCTCCTAATGATGTGATCCCGTTCATCAAATGACAACACATGTCTATGGTTAGGAAACATAACCATCTTTGATTAACGAGCTGGTCAAGTAGAGGCATACTAGGGACTATATGTTTTGTCTATGTATTCACACATGTACTAAGTTTCCGGTTAATACAATTCTAGCATGAATAATAAACATTTATCATGAATTAAGGAAATAAATAATAAGTTTATTATTGCCTCTAGGGCATATTTCCTTCACATTTATCAAACAATAGTCATAACCTAGGGTGACACAGAAGTAGTTCCAATTCATCAATATAATGTAGGCATGTATTCTGTATATAGTAATACATGCTTATGGAAAAGAACTCTCATGATATCTTTTGTCATACCCTCCCGTGGCAGCGGGGTCCTAACGAAAACTAAAGGATATTAATGCCTCCTTTTAATAGAGAACCGAAACAAAGCATTAGCACTTAATGAATACATGAACTCCTTAAACTACTGTAATTACCAGAAGAATCCCAATTATTGTCACCTTGGGTTATGCGGATCATAACTCGTAATAAGTTTCTACAACTTGCAAGATCGGATCAAGAACATACGTATATTCATGAAAACATAGTAGGTTCAGATCTGAAATCACGGCACTCGGGTTCTAGTGACAAGTATTAAGCATAGCAAAGTCATAGCAACATCAATCTCAGAACATAGTGGATACCAGGGATCAAACCCTAATGAAACTAACTCGATTACATGATAAATCTCATCCAACCCATCACCGTCCAGCAAGCCTATGATGAAATTACTCACGCACGGCAGTGAACATCCTTATATTGATGATGGATGGACATTAATGATGATGATGGCAACGAATCCCCCTCTCCAAAGCCCCGAACGGACTCCAGAACAGCCCTCCCAATGAAGAACAAAAGGCGGCGGCGGCTCCGCATCGTAAAACAATGAATCCTTCTCCCTGATTTTTTTCTCCCCGAATAGGGTTATATGGAGTTGGAGTTGAGGTCGGAGGGACTCCAGGGAGCCCACAAGCCTGCAGGGCGCCCCCCAGGGTTTGTGGCCTCTTGGTGCCCCCCTTGGGTAATTCTTGCGCCAGTATTTTCTATTAATTCCAAAAATATTCTCCGTAATTTTCAGGTCAATCCGAGAACTTTTATTTCTGCACAAAAATAACACCATGGCAATTCTGCTGAAAACAACGTCAGTCCGGATTAGTTCCATTCAAATCATGCAAGTTAGAGTCAAAAACAAGGGTCAAAGAGTTTGGAAAAGTAGATACGATGGAGACGTATCACGACGAATGGAGACAACGACCTCCTCGTTGTCATGCTCCCTCTCTTTCGGATGGCCGGTGCTACGCCCCGTTGCTACGTCTTGAGCTTGGGTTGGTTTTCCTTGAAGAGGAAAGGGTGATGTAACAATAGTAGCGTAAGTATTTCCCTCAGTTTTTGAGAACCAAGGTATCAATCCAGTAGGAGGCTCCTCAAAAGTCCCACGCACCTACACAAACAAACAAAGAACTCGCAACCAACGCAATAAAGGGGTTGTCAATCCCTTCACGGCCACTTGCAAAAGTGAGATCTGATAGAGATAGTATGATAAGATAAATATATTTTTGGTATTTTATGATATAAATTGTAGAAGTAAAGATGCAAATAAAAGTAGATTGAAAGCTTATATGATAAATGATACACCAGGGGGCCATAGGTTTCACTAGTGGCTTCTCTCAAGATAGCATAAGTATTACGGTGGGTGAACAAATTACTGTCGAGCAATTGATAGAAAAGCGAATAATTATGAGATTATCTAGGCATGATCACGTATATAGGCATCACGTCTGTGACAAGTAGACCGACTCCTGCCTGCATCTACTACTATTACTCCACACATCGACCGCTATCCAGCATGCATCTAGAGTATTAAGTTCATAAAGAACAGAGTAACGCATTAAGAAAGATGACATGATGTAGAGGGATAAACTCATGCAATATGATATAAACCCCATCTTTTTATCCTCGATGACAACAATACAATACGTGCCTTGCTGCCCCTACTGTCACTGGGAAAGGACACCGCAAGATTGAACCCAAAGATAAGCACTTCTCCCATTGCAAGAAATATCAATCGAGTAGGCCAAACCAAACTGATAATTACAAGAGACTTGCAGAGATAACTTAATCACACATAAAAGAATTCAGAGGAGATTCAAATATTTCTCATAGATAAACTTGATCATAAACCCACAATTCATCGGATCTCAACAAACACACCACAAAAAGAGTTACATCGAATAGATCTCCAAGAAGATCAAGGAGATAATGGTATTGAGATCCAAAAAGAGAGAATAATCCATCTAGCTAATAACTATGGACCCGAAGGTCTGTGGTAAACTACTCACAACTCATCGGAGGGGCTATTGTGTTGATGTAGAAGCCCTCTGTGGTCAATTCCCCCTCCGACGGAGCACCGGCGAAGGCTCCAAGATGGGATCTCACTGATACAGAAGGTTACGGCGGTGGAATTAGGTTTTCGTTGGCTCCCCTGATGTTTTCGGGATACGTAGGTATATATAGGAGGAAGAAGTACGTCGGTGGATGCCCGAGGGGCCCATGAGATAGGGGGCGCACCCTGTAGGGGTGGGCGCGCCCTCCACCCTCGTGGTCGCCTCAACTGCTTCTTGACTTGCACTCCAAGTCCTCTGCATCACGTTTGTTCCAAAAATCATGCTCCCGAAGGTTTCATTCCGTTTGGACTCCATTTGATATTCCTTTTCTTCGAAACACCGAAATAGACAAAACAACAGCAATACGGGCTGGGCCTCCGGTTAGTAGGTTAGTCCCAAAAATGATATAAATGTGTAAAGTAAATCCCACAAACATCCAAAACGGGTAATATAATAGCATGGAACAATAAAAAATTATAGATACGTTGGAGACGCATCAAGCATCCCCAAGCTTAATTCCTGCTCGTCCTCGAGTAGGTAAATGATAAAAATAGAGATTTTGATGTGGAATGCTACCTAGCATAATTCTCAATGTAATTTACTTTATTGTGGTATGATTGTTCAGATCCAAATGATTCAAGATAAAAGCTTATAAAACATAAAAATAATAATACTTCGAAGCATACTAACAAATAATCATGTCCTATCAAAATAGCATAGCCAAAGAAAGCTTATCCCTACAAAATCATATAGTTAGGCCATGATTCATTTTCATTACACAAAATACTCCCATCATGCACAACCCCGATGACAAGCCGAGCAATTGGTTCATACTTTTTAACGCGCTTCAGCTTTTACAACTCTTACGCAATACATGAGCGCAAGCCATGGACATAGCACTATGGTGGTACATGGTGGTGGTTGTGAGGACAAAAAGGGACAAGATAGTCTCACATCAACTAGGCGTATCAACGGGCTATGGAGATGCCCATTAATATATATCAATGTGAGTGAGTAGGGATTGCCATGCAACGGATGCACTAGAGCTATAAATGTATGAAAGCTCAACAAAAGAAACTAAGTGGGTGTGCATCCAACTTGCTTGCTCACGAAGACCTAAGGCATTTTGAGGAAGCCCATCATTGGAATATACAAGCCAAGTTCTATAATGAAAAATTCCCACTAGTATATGAAAGTGACAACATAGGAGACTCTCTATCATGAAGATCATGGTGCTATTTTTGAAGCACAAGTGTGGAAAAAAAGATAGTAACATTGTCCCTTCTCTCTTTTTCTCTCATTTTTTTCTTTCTCTTTTTTTTGTTCTCTTTTTTTTCTTTGGTCTTTTTTTTCTTTTTGGCCTTTCTCTTTTTTCTCTTTTTTTCTCTTTTTTAAAGTCCGAAGTCTCATCCCGACTTGTGGGGGAATCATAGTCTTCATCATCCTTTGCTCACTGAGACAATGCTCTAATAATGAAGATCATCACACTTTTATTGATTTACAACTCAATAATTACAACTCAAAACTAGAACAAGATATGACTCTATATGAATGCCTCCGGCGGTGTACCGGGATATGCAATGAATCAAGAGCGACATGTACGAAAATTATGAAGGTGTCTTTGCCACAAATACGATGTCAACAACATGATCATGCAAAGAGAAATATGACAATGATGATGCGTGTCATAATAACGGTACGGTGGAAAGTTGCATGGCAATATATCTCAGAATGGCTATGGAAATGCCATAATAGGTAGGTATGGTGGCTGATTTGAGGAAGGTAAATAATGGGTGCATGATACCGGTGAAAGTTGCGCGGTATAATAGAGGCTAGCTAAGTGGAAGCGTGAGTGTGCGTATATCCATGGACTTACATTAGTCATAAAGAACTCATATACTTATTGCAAAAGTCTACTTAGCCCTCGAAACAAAGTACTACTACACATGCCCCTAGAGGGATAGATTGGTAGGAGAAGACCATCGCTTGTCCCCGACTGCCACTCATAAGGAAGACAATCAAAAGAGCACCTCATGCAACAAATTTGTCACACAACTTTTACCATACGTGCATGCTACAGGACTTGCCAACTTCAACACAAGTATTTCTCAATTTCATAATTACCCACTAGCATGACTCTAACATTTCCATCTTTATATATCAAAACAATTATCAAGCATCAAATTGATCCTAGTGTTTAATGCACTTCTATGATAGTTTTTATTATACCCAACTTGGATGCTCATCATTCTAGGACCAAATTCATAACCATAGAAAATACCATGTTGTTCTAAGAGACTCTCAAAATAATATAAGTGAAGCATGAGAGACTAACAATTTCTACAAAATTAAGCCACCGCCGTGCTCTAAAAGATATAAGTGAAGCACTAGAGCAAATACTATCTAGCTCAAAAGATGTAAGTGAAGCACATAGAGTATTCTAATAAATTCTAATCAAGTGGGCTTCTCCCAAAAGGTGTGTACAATAAGGATGATTGTGGAGAACTAAAAATCAAAGACTAATATCATACAAGATGCTCCAAGCAAAACACATATCATGTGGCGAATAAAAATATAGCTCCAAGTAAAGTTACCAATGAACGAAGACAAAAGAGGGGATGCCTTCCAGGGTGTCATGGGCATCCCCAAGCTTAGGCTTTTGCCACTCCTTATTCCATAGTCCATCAAATCTTTACCCAACACTTGAAAACTTCACAACACAAAACTCAACAGGAAATCTCATAAGCTCCGTTAATGAAAGAAAGCAAAACCACCACATAAGGTACTGTAATGAACTCATTCTTTATTTATATTGGTGTTAAACCTACTGTATTTCAAGTTCTCTATGGTTCATACCACTTAATACTAGCCATAGATGCATCAAAATAAGCAAGCAACACACGAAAAACAGAATCTGTCAAAAACAGAATAGTCTGTAGCAATCTGTAACCCACGAATACTTCTGGAACTCTAAAAATCCTACCAAAATAGGAAGTCCTGGAAAATTTGTCTATTGATCTACAGCACATAGAATCAACGCAAAATCACATTTCTGTGATTTAACAAAACTAATTCCGTGCGTGCAAAGTTTCTGTTTTTCAGCAGAATCAAATTAACTATCACCATTGGTTATCCTATAGGTTCTACTTGGCACAAATACTAATGAAAACATAAAAACACATCTAAATAGAAGGTAGATGCAAAATTTATTACTAAACAGGAACAAAAACAAAAAACACAAGTAAAATTGGGTTGCTTCCCAACTAGCGCTATCGTTTAACGCCCCTAGCTAGGCATAAAAGCGAGGATAGATTCAATTAGTGCCATCTTTGGCACTCAATTCATAAGTAGCTCGCATGATAGATTCATAAGGTAATTTAACTTTCATTCTTGGAAAGTGATCCATGCCTTTCCTTAATGGAAATTGGAATCTAATATTCCCTTCCTTCATATCAATAATTGCGCCAATTGTTCTAAGGAAAGGTCTACCAAGAATAATAGGGCAAGAAAGATTGCAATCTATATCAAGAATGATAAAATCTACGGGCACCAAATTTCTATTTGCAACAATGAGAACATCATTGATCCTTCCCATTGGCTTTTTAATGGTGGAATCCGCAAGGTGCAAATTTAAAGAGCAATCATCAAGATCATGGAAACCTAGAATATCACATAAAGTTTTCGGCATCGTGGAAACACTAGCACCCAAATCACATAAAGCATAACACTCATGATCTTTAATTTTAATCTTTATAGTAGGTTCCCACTCATCATAAAGTTTCCTAGGTATAGAAACTTCCAAATTAAGTTTTTCATCAAAAGATTGCATCAAGGCATCAACAATATGTATGGTAAAAGCTTTATTTTGACTATAAGCATGAGAAGAATTAACAACGGATTGCAACAAGGGAATACGATCTTCTAAAGAACAATTATCATAATTAAATTCCTTGAAATCAAAGATAGTGGGTTCAATGCTATTTAAAGTCTTGACCTCTCCAATCCCACTTTTACCAAATTTAGCATCAAGCTCTAAAAACTCCGAATCATTGGGACGCCTTTTAACTAAAGTTGATTCATCTCTAGTTCCATTATTATTAAGATTCATATTGCAAAACAAAGATCTAATAGGGGACACATCAATAAGTTTAATATCTTCATCATTATTTTCATGGAAACTAGAAGAACACGCCTTTATAAAGCCATCTTTTTTAGCACGCAATCTAGCGGTTCTTTCTTTGCACTCGTCAATGGACACTCTCATTGCTTTGAGAGACTCATTGATATCATGCTTAGGAGAAGTAGATCTAAGTTTCAAAGAATCAACATCAAGCGAGAGTCTATCAATGTTTCTAACCAAATCATCAACTTTAAATAATTTTTCTTCAAGCAAGGCATTAAAATTCTTTTGAGAGATCGTAAACTTTCACACTATTCTCAAAATCAGAGGGCATCTTATTAAAATTACCATAAGAATTATTGTAGGAATTTCCATAGTTATTAGAGGAATTACTAGGGAACGATCTAGGATTAAAGTTTCCTCTATAAGCATTGTTTCTGAAACTATTCCTACCAACAAAATTCACATCCATAGATTCATTATTATTCTCAATCAAAGTAGACAAAGGTATATCATTGGGATCAATAGGAGCACTCTTAGTAGCAAACAATCTAATAAGTTCATCCATCTTTCCACTCAAAACATTAATTTCTTCTATAACATGCACTTTTTTACTAGTAGATCTTTCGGTGTGCCATTGAGAATAATTAGCCATAATATTATCAAGAAGTTTTGTAGCATCTCCTAAAGTAATTTCCATAAACGTGCCTCCAGCGGCCGAATCTAAAAGATTTTTAGAAGCAAAATTCAATCCGGCATAAAAAATTTGTATGATCATCCATAAATTCAAACCATGAGTAGGGCAATTGTGAATCATCAATTTCATTCTTTCACAAGATTGGGCAACATGCTCATGATCAAGTTGTTTAAAATTCAAAATATCATTCCTAAGAGTGATGATCTTAGTGGGTGGAAAATATTTAGAGATAAAATCATCTTTGCACTTATTCCAAGAATCAGTACTATTTTTAGGCAAAGACGAAAACCAAACTTTAGCACGATCTCTAAGTGAAGATGGAACTAACTTCAATTTAACAATATCATTATCCGTATCTTTCTTCTTTTGCATATCACACAAATCAACAAAGTTGTTTAGATTGGTAGCGGCATCTTCACTAGGAAGGCCAGTGAATTGATCTTTCATAACAAGATTCAGCAAAGCAGTATTGATTTCACAAGACTCAACATCATTAAGAGGGGCAATTGGAGTACTAAGGAAACCAATATTATTGGTATTGGAGAAATCACACAATTTGGTATTATCTTGGGCCATCGCGACAAGTAATCTAGCACACAAGCAAATAGAAAAAGGCAAACGAAAGAGAGAGGATATTGGGAAAGAGAGGGCGAATAAAACAGCAAGGGTGAAGTGGGGGAGAGGAAAACGAGAGGCAAATGGCAAATAATGTAAATGCGAGGGAGATGAGTTTGTGATGGGTACTTGGTATGTCCTGACTTTAGTGAAGACCTCCCCGGCAACGGCGCCAGAAATCCTTCTTGCAACATCTTGAGCTTGCGTTGGTTTTCCTTCAAGAGGAAAGGGTGATGCAGCAATAGTAGCGTAAGTATTTCCCTCAGTTTTTGAGAACCAAGGTATCAATCCAGTAGGAGGCTCCTCAAAAGTCCCACGCACCTACACAAACAAACAAAGAACTCGCAACCAACGCAATAAAGGGGTTGTCAATCCCTTCAAGGCCACTTGCGAAAGTGAGATCTGATAGAGATAGTATGATAAGATAAATATATATTTGGTATTTCATAATATAAATTGGAAAAGTAAAGATGCAAATAAAAGTAGATTGAAAGCTTATATGATAAAAGATAAACCCGGGGCCATAGGTTTCACTAGTGGCTTCTCTCAAGATAGCATAAGTATTACGGTGGGTGAACCAATTACTATCGAGCAATTGATAGAAAAGAGAATAATTATGAGATTATCTAGGCATGATCATGTATATAGGCATCACGTCTGTGACAAGTAGACCGGCTCCTGCCTGCATCTACTACTATTACTCCACACATTGACTGCTATCCAGCATGCATCTAGAGTATTAAGTTCATAAAGAACAGAGTAACGCATTAAGAAAGATGACATGATGTAGAGGGATAAACTCATGCAATATGATATAAACCCCATCTTTTTATCCTCGATGACAACAATACAATACGTGCCTTGCTGCCCCTACTGTCACTGGGAAAGGACACCGCAAGATTGAACCCAAAGCTAAGCACTTCTCCCATTGCAAGAAAGATCAATCTAGTAGGCCAAACCAAACTGATAATTCGAAGAGACTTGCAAAGATAACTTAATCACACATAAAAGAATCCAGAGGAGATTCAAATATTTCTCATAGATAAACTTGATCATAAACCCACAATTCATCGGATCTCGACAAACACACCGCAAAAAGAGTTACATCGAATAGATCTCCAAGAAGATCGAGGAGAACATGGTATTGAGATCCAAAAAGCGAGAAGAAGCCATCTAGCTAATAATTATGGACCCGAAGGTCTGTGGTAAACTACTCACAAATCATCGGAGGAGCTATGGTGTTGATGTAGAAGCCCTCCGTGGCTGATTCCCCCTCCGGCAGAGCGCCGGCGAAGGCTCCAAGATGGGATCTCGCGGATACAGAAGGTTATGGCGGTAGAATTAGGTTTTCGTTGGCTCCCCTGATGTTTTAGGGGTACGTAGGTATATATAGGAGGAAGAAGTACGTCGGTGGATGCCCGAGGGGCCTGATGAGGATACAGACTTGGGGTAGGGTCATAGTCCTGACCTATACTCCCTACCCAAGGTCACTACCATGGAAGATAAAAGGACCAAAAGACAACAGGAGAGCGCCAGTCAAACACATCGAGTGGTTTCCACTCGATGACCACATCACTCGGAGGTCCTCCTCGCTACCATCACTCAACCATATGAAGAGTCACTCGACCATATCGAAGACCAAGAGTCAGAAGGACCCGCAACGGTCGGACACTCACCCCCTTAGTCTTTATAAGCATTAAAAACACTTAAGGCTGGCGTTACCAGTAACGCCCCTTACTTTATGTACATTAAGCCCCTTGTAATGGAGGTGGGCGGGGGTCCTGGCGCACTCTATATAAGGCACCCCCTGTAATATCACACACATAATCCAATCGAACGCCTTCGGGCACCGAGACGTAGGGCTGTTACTTCCACTGTGAAGGGCCTGAACTCGTAAATCCCGTGTGTACACCTTCACCATAGCTAAGATCTTGCCTCTCCATACCTACCCCCTTTATACTGTCAGTCTTAGGACCACGACAGTTGGCGCCCACCGTGGGGCAGGTGTCTTGGCGACTTGTTGGTGAAGTTGCTAGTTTTACCGATCATCATCATCATGGTTTCCGGCGGCGGACTTGCTGAGGGCCGTGAGATCCATTTCGGTGCGCTTGCTTTCGGCGCCGACGACTCCGCGTGGCTTCAAGAAGCTCCCCTGGACGTTGAGGTGCTCCCCGTCTAAGGGGCGACGCACTTCCGCGCGTGCGTCCACGGCGTCCTTCTCCGGTAGCCGTCGACTCAGTATCAGTCAGCTCCGACCGTGTTTTCCCTCCCCGCTGTCCGCCACCGCAAGCGATCCGGTCGATCGCGACTCCAGCGGTGGGTGAAGCACGTGGTGGCTCGGCGTTCGGCCACCCATCAAGTCGCGGCAATCGAGCCTGACGAAACCCTCCATGGCCTGTTCAATCTGTCGATTAGCTCCGCGGAGACTGCATCTGAATGCGATAGCAGCGACCATGCGGCAGAAGTCTCGATGGTCGACGGGCCCCACAGTCCGCCTGGTTTTCGCCGTGAGGATGGCAAAGACAGAGACGGCGATCCATCACCTGTCCACGAGGAATACCGACCCGAACCCATCTCTTCGTAGCAGAGAGAAGAACTTCGTCACCGCAACATGGATGCACTCCACACGCCTATTATTGGAGAAACCTCCGAGGCTCGGGCCTTGGAGGAAGTGCGCCTAGCCAATTTGGCTGAGCACACTCAACTGGATAACCTACAGTGCGCTCTCGATGAGCACGCTCAGGAGCGGATCCATGAGTCCAGTCGACAATAGCTTTTTCCGCCTCCACCTAAGGTATACCGTACTCCGATTCAGAACCTCGCAGCTGCGGCCCGAATAGCAGAGTCGATTCAGCCTTCCCAGTCGGAGGCTGGCAGAGGGCTAATGCAGATCCGGGCCTTGCTCCGGGCAGGAGGAGAGTAGAACACTACAGTGTCTCAGTCGCGGAATAGGATTCACAGTAGATCCTTAGTAGCGGATACAGTCCAGTCGGCCCATAGCCCAAGATCGCCCCTGCAGCGTGAAGGCCGTGGACAGTATGATCGTTAGTTCGACCACGACAATCATCGTCGAGTGCCTACGCCTCCTCCGAGGAGTGGGTCGTATGTGCCTGGCAGAACGATGACAGACGTCATCACAGTGGCGAGCGCAGAGCTCCAGTCGATCCAAGAGAGCCAGGCTTTGATGCGAGATCCATTCTCGTTCAAGGCTTGGTCGACCGGAAAGAGCGCATAGAGAAGACCCTGGCAGAGATCGTCCGAGTGGCAGCAGATTGCATGTTTCAGGCCCAGAGTGTTTCAGCAGAGCCATCAGGGCAGCAATAATTCCTCCCAACTTCAAGTTGGCAACCGGAGTCAGTAAGTTCACTGGAGAATCCAAGCCTGAAACCTGGCTTGAGGATTACCGAGTGGCTGTGCAGATTGGAGGTGGAAACGATGAGATAGCGATGAAGCATCTCCCTCTTATGTTGGAAGGGTCGGCCCGAGCGTGGTTGACTCAGTTGACTCCAAGCAGTATACATAGTTGGGAGGAGCTAGCTCAAGTGTTCATAAGAACTTTTGAGGGCACATGCAAGCGACCAGCAGGGTTGCCCGAGTTGCAGCATTGTGCGCAGAAGCCGAATGAGACTTTGAGGGAATTCATTCAGAGATGGACCACTTTGCATCACACCGTTGAAAATGTATCAGAGCATCAAGCAGTATGCGCTTTCAAGGAAGGCGTCAAATACAGAGAGTTGGTCTTGAAATTCGGTCGGACTGGGTTTATGACTCTGACTCGGATGATGGAGATAGCAACCAGGTACGCTAACAGAGAAGAAGAGGATCGACTCCGTAGTGGGAAGAGTAAACCAGTCGGCCAAGAAGCCGGTGGGGGTAACTCCAATCGGAAACAGAAGCGTAAGGCCGAACCAGCGGCATCTGGAGAGATTGCAGCAGTGACTCAAGGAAAGTTTAAGGGAAAACCTAAGGGGCCCTGGCCCCCTAAGAAGGTAAAGGATCAAGCAGGAAATGACGTGATGGATTTGCCATGTCACATCCACACAAAGAAGGATGAAGAAGGTAATCTGATTTACCCGAAGCATACCACTCGGCAATGTCGACTCCTGATCCAGCAGTTCCGAGAGAAACAACCCAATGAGAAGGAGAAAGAGTCGTACAAAGATGAGGATGAAGAGGAAGACGATGGTTATCCCAAAGTCAATTCATCTCTGATGATTTTTGCTGATGTTGAGAGCAAGAGTCGATTGAAGGTCATCAACAGAGAAGTGAATATGGCCGCTCCAGCGTCGACGACCACGTACCTGAGATGGTCTCAGACAGCCATCACGTTCGACCAGTCTGACCATCCTGCTCGTGTAGCCACCCTGGGAGGCAAGCGCTGGTGGTTGACCCCGTGGTCGGGGGCACTCGACTGACCAAAGTACTGATGGATGGTGGCAGTGGTTTGAACATCCTTTACGCTGAAACCTTGAAGGGGATGGGCATTTCGATGGCCAAACTTAGCGAGAGCAACATGAGTTTTCATGGTGTTATCCCTAGAAAGAAAGCCGAGTCACTCGGCCAGATCGCCCTCGACGTGGTTTTCGGTGATTCCAAGCATTACCGTAAGGAGAAGTTGACATTTGAAGTCATGGATTTGCAGAGTGCCTATCATGCCATCCTGGGTAGGCCAGCCTACGCACGTTTTATGGCTCGACCGTGTTATGTGTATATCAAGATGAAGATGCCTGGCCCCAAAGTTGTGATCACAGTTAACTGGCAATCGGCAGAAGACAGAGGAATGTTCCCAGAAAGGTTCCAAAATCGCCGACGCACAGATGGCAGCAGTTGAATTCCAAGAGTATCAGAAGAGTGCAGATCCGAGTGATTTGCTCTGAGCCAAGAAGCCTGCTACAGACTCTGCATTTCAATCGACCGGTGAAACAAAGCCGATTCATATTCACCCGACTGATCCCAATGCTGCACCGACTCATATATCAACAACACTCAACAGCAAATAGGAAGAAGAGCTCATCCAGTTCCTCCATGAGAACTGGGACATCTTCGCATGGAAACCCTCTGACATGCCAGGTGTACCCAGGGGAATGGCTGAGCACCATTTGCGTGTCGACCCCAAGGTAAAACCCGTCAAAGAGCACCTTCGGCGGTCCGCCGTGCAGAAGAGAAAGCAATTGGCGAAGAAGTGGCTCGGCTGTTGGCAGCAGAGTTCATCCGTGAAATTTTCCACTCTGAGTGGCTAGCCAATGTAATCATGGTCCCTAAGAAGGATGATTCACTTCGTATGTGCATTAATTTCAAGCATATCAATTGGGCCTGCCTGAAATATCACTTCCCACTCCCTCGCATCGATCAGATTGTTGACTCGACTACAGGGTGTGAGCACTTGTCTTTCTTAGATGCATATTCCAGGTATCATCAGATCCGACTGTATGGTACCGATGAAATAAAAACAGCGTTCATCACCCCATTCGGGTGCTTTTGTTATGTCACCATGCCATTTGGTCTTAAAAATGCTGGAGGCACATTCATGAGAATGATTCGGAAGTGCCTGCTCACTCAAATCAGTCGGAATGTGGAAGCATACATGGATGACATTATGGCCAAGTCTCGCAAAGGTTCCGACCTATTGACTGACCTCGCAGAAACCTTTGCCAACCTAAGAAGGTACGATATCAAGCTTAATCCGTCAAAGTCCACATTTGGAGTTCTAGGAGGAAAGTTACTCGGTTTTCTCGTTTCCGAATGAGGGATCGATGCCAATCCAGAAAAAGTTGATACCGTTCTCCGAATGAAACGCTCCGTGCGAGTGCATGACATTCAGAAGCTGACTGGTTGTTTGGCTGCCTTGAGTCGATTGATTTCTCGTCTCGGTGAAAGACCTTGCCTCTTTACCAACTGGTGAAGAAGTCTGATAAGTTCGAGTGGACTGAGGAAGCTGATGCAGCGTTTGCAGAGCTCAAAGCCCTGCTTTCCACCCAGCCGGTGCTCGCTGCGCCAATCAGCAAAGAGCCTTTACTGCTTTACACTGCAGCCACTGGACAAGTTGTCAGTACAGTACTCACGGTCGAGCGAGAAGAGGAAGGAAAAGCTTACAAGGTTCAACGCCCAGTTTATTATCTCTCTGAAGTTTTGACTCCATCCAAGCAACGATATCCACATTATCAGAAGCTTGTCTATGGAATATACATGACCATGAAGAAGGTTGTGCATTATTTCTCTGATCACTCCATTACAGTCGTCAGCGACGCGCCACTATCTAAAATTCTGAATAATAGAGATGCAACTGGTCGAGTGGCAAAATGGGCGATTGAACTCCTTCCATTGGATATCAAGTTTGAGGCAAAGAAGGATATCAAGTCCCAAGCAATTGCAGATTTCGTTGCCGAGTGGATTGAGCAGCAATTGCCGACTCAAGTTCACTCGGAGCATTGGACTATGTTCTTTGATGGCTCCAAGATGCTGAATGGTTCAGGCGCTGGGGTAGTATTGGTATCCCCCCGTGCTGACAAGCTTAGTTATGTTCTCCAGATTCATTTTGATTCCTCCAATAATGAAGCTGAATATGAAGCACTTTTATACGGATTGCATATGGCCATTTCACTCGGCGTCCGTCGCCTTATGGTCTACGGCGACTCAGATTTGGTGGTTAATCAAGTGATGAAGGAATGGGATGTCAGGAGCCCAGCCATGACTGGTTATTGCAATGTAGTGAGAAAGCTGGAAAAGAAGTTTGAAGGTTTGGAGCTTCACCATATACCCCGACAGAAAAATCAAGCTGCAGATGAGTTGGCAAAGATAGGTTCAAAGAGAGAGGCCATTCCCTGAAATGTGTTTTTGGAACATATTCATTCACCTTCAGTTCAGGAAGATCCTTTCACCGAAGAATCACCACAACCCAAGAGTGCCACAGATCCGACTGAAGTCGAAATCCCAACCGTGGTCGACTTAGTCATGGAGGTTTTAGTCATCACTCCCGACTGGACAGTGCCGTACATTGCATACATTCTTAGGAAAGAACTTCCAGAGGATGAAGAAGAGACTCGACAGATCGTCCGATGGTCTAAAGCCTTTACTGTGATAAAAGGTCAGTTATTCAGAGAAAGTGTAACTGGGGTCTGTCAGAAGTGCATCATGCCAGAAGAAGGCCAAATGATCCTCAATGATATTCACTTGGGGACCTGTGGTCACCATGCGTCCTGTCGGACCATCGTGGCCAAAGCATACACTACAAAAAAAGACACATCCGTGACATTTTGGGTCGAACGATTTTTTATTCTGTCATACATATGACACTTCTATGATGATAATTGTGACAAAACCCGGTATCATCATAGATGTGGTGGGCATCTACTTCTATGACAAAAAATCATGACAGAAAATGGGCTTTTCATCCTGGGCGGGCCGGAGACGCAGCTACATGACATTCTTTGGGCCGTCCATGACGGAAAAAACCATGGTAGAAGCGAGGGGGAGGAAAATTTCGGGGAGTTGCCGGTTACGGTAGGAGGTCGGGGCCGAGCGATGCGCATTTCTCTCGTACACATACGCGCATGTGTGCGAGGCGTTGGCTCTAGCTGAACCCGAGCGAGGCGTTGGGCTCTAACTGAACCCGAGCGCTTGCACTGCAGGCTACGCGTTACTGAACCCGAGCGATCGATTGATGGCTGTTAACTGAACCCGATCGAGCGATTCCTTCGCTACTGCTGCTAACTGAAGCCGATCGATTGGATGAATAGTGAGCATTGTGGGGGGGGGTGGATGAACAATGAGCGGTGGCGTTGCCTCTGGATGAACAAGACCCCATGGTGTGGAGGGCTGGATGAACAGTAGACTGTGGAGGGGTGCTCGTGGAGGGGTGGTTGAACATGACCCCGTGGTGTGGAGGGCTAGATGAAAAGTAGACGGTGGAGGGCCGGATGAATAGTAGATGGTGGAGGGGTGGTTGAATAGTAGCCGGTGGAGTAGCGCGCGGTGGAGGCTGGATGAACAGGAGCCCGTGGAGGCTGGAGGAGGTCGATGGTGAAGATGAATAGTATCCCGTGGAGTCCCGTTTTGCGGTACGCCACACCCCTCCCGATGAACAGGACCCCCGTTTCGACCATAGCGCTCCAATACAAGTCCGTTTCGTCCGTTTTGCGGTACGCCACACCCATCCTGATCAACATGACCCCCGTTTTGACCGTAGCGCTCCAACACAAGTCTGTTTCGTCCGTTTTGTGGTACACCACACCCCTCTCGATCAACAGGACCCCCATTTCGACCGTAGGAGGTCCGTTTCCTCCATTTTGTGGTACGCCACACCCCACCCGATCAACAGGACCCCGTTCCAAATGTAGGAGGTCTGTTTCCTCCATTGTGCGGTATGCTAGGCCTCGTTTCCATCGCCTGTTCCGTCCAAACCCTCCCAATGAACGCAGCCACGCATTCCATTCTGACCGAGACGGTTGGCTCCCCATGAACACGACGACGATGTTCTTTCTCCATTTCGACCCAGCCATGTACACGAGACCTGGCCGTACATATGCGCGAGTAGGCATTCGAGACCCTGCCCGTATGTACGTACGTGACCGTATTTTCTTTCTTGCACCCTGGCCATTGTACGTACGTGTACATGCTACGTGCGCGCCTCTACTACGACACGTGCGCGCCTCCACAACGACCAGTATGTACGTACACGTTCGCGACCAGAATGACAACGCTATGTACGCTTCGACCAGGTGGGTCCCGACTGTCAGGCACTTCCTTGTGTGCGAAAATGTAGCTAGTGGGTCCCAGCAGTCAGAGGGGCGAATCTTTTTTTTCGCCCGGATGCACTTCCTTTGCGTGCGAAGATGTAGCTGGTGGGTCCCAGCAGTCAGGGGGGCGAATCGTTTTTTTTGCCCGGACGCAGTTCCTTGCGTGCGAAGATGTAGCTGGTGGGTCCCAGCAATCAGGGGGTGAATCATTTTTTTGCCCGGACGCACTTCCTTGCGTGCGAAGATGTAGCTAATGGGTCCCAGCAGTCAGGGGGAAATGTTTTTTTCATGAAATATGGTGGACCGTCCGGTGGGTCCCCGCTGTCAGGTGGAGGAATCATTATTTTGCGTGTAATAAGGAGGCACTTCCTTGCTGCGGCCGTGGACCCAGCTGTCAGCCTCTCCACGTACAGTCCACGTACGATGGAAGTCGTTCCTTGACCACGTTGACCATGCCGCACCGAGAGCACCACGGCGGTGGACGACGGCGAGGTCTAGGAAGGGGACGACTCGGAGCCGGGGAAGACGCAGCAGTGGATGCCCACGCGAAGAGGAGTACGAGGGTTCACTGTTTCGACTGCGGTGTGAGGCTTCTGTCGCCGTAGAATAACAGGGGGTATGTGTGAGTAGAGGGATGGCCTGGCCTGCAGTGGGAGTAGTAGGGGGCGATGAGGCCTCTGCGGCATCACAGCTGGCCACTGGAGGCAGGAGCACGCAGCACGACCGGCGCTGGTTTAGGCGGCTGGAGCAAGAAGACCAGAGGTTGAAGAAGCACTACGACCGTTGGATGAACATCATACGGTAACAGGAGCTAGAATAGTTCATATTGACTAAGTTGACAAAGCCCTCCATCCCCGTCATCTTGGTAGGCCCACAAGTCAGCCTCCCAGTATACTGGGTTCCAGCTGGCAGGGGGAGTATTCATTTTTTTGTGCGTAATAAGGAGGCACTTCCTTGCGTGCGAAGATAGCTGGTGGGTTCGACAAGTTAGCGGGGGGCACGTTTTTTCGTGAAATACAGAGGCCCTTCTGGTGGGTCCCAGATGTCAGGTGGAGGAATCATTATTTTGTGCGTAATAAGGAGGCATTTCCTTGTGTGCGGCCGTGGACCCAGCTGTCAGCCTCTCCACGTACAGTCTACTTCCGATGGTGTCGTTCCTTGACCATGTTGACCACGCCGCGCCGAGCGCATCCAAGGTGGTGGACGACGGCGAGGCCCCAGACAGCAACGAGCCGGAGATGGGAAGACGCGGGAGTAGAGTCGCAGACGGAGAGGTGTACGAGGGTTAAGTGGTTCTAGTGCGGTGTGGTTCGGCAGTCGGTGGAGAAGAACAGGAGGTGTGGAGGGGTGGATGGATGGCCTGGCCAATGGTGGAGTGGCGCTTCATAGCGAAGCGTGATAAGTAGAGCTGCTAGCAGCAGGAGGTGGGAGGTGGTCCCGGCGGCGCTGGAGGAAGAAGACGAGAGATTGAAGATGGATGCCGGTCATTGGATGTAAATCCAACGGCTAACATGTCAGAATTATTTGTTGACTAAATTGACAACGACTTGCGTTGGCTTCGACCTATTGGCCCACATTTCAGCCTCCAAAAATGTGGCACGTATTCAACCCATTTTTTAGAATTTACAGTCTTTTTTTGCGCGGTAGAATTTACAGTCAATTTGATCTTTTTTTTGAATTACAGCCATTAGCTGGGCTAGTTGAACAAATAATGTAGCGTCCATGCGGCCCATTTATTTTATTTCCTAAAAAATTATAGGCCATTTACACTTTCTCGAAATACACGATTTTGCTGGGCTAATTCTAATTATAATGTTGGGTTGGGCCAGCAATGTTATCAAAAAATAAAAAGGGGCTGAGCATTTTATTATAAATATATTTAAATAATAAGTGATATTATTACATTCATCCTTAAATTTTACCAAGCTTTTGTACACAATCACTAGAATTTTCGTGCCAAAACAATCTAGGATTTTATTTGTTAAGAAATTATTTTTATAAGTTAATAAGATGTGGGATATTGTTTTCTTACATATGTAAGTATCTGTTAAATATATGATGACAATAAAAATAATATATAATAACATATAAAATAATTTATATATATATAATATAGTTAGAAGGGAAACATAAGTTGGACCAGGCGTTCCTATTCTTATATAGAAAAATAGAACAGACCTCTGCATTTTCTTCAAAAAAATACATAAATTGGGCTGCCAAAAATAAAACCTCGGATGGGAGGTCCATAGGCCGATCGATACATGACGGCCCTAAGAAAATACAAACAGGCCCTCCCATCTGAGGTCGTGGGCTCGCATGTTAAAAATGAAAGCCTAGACGAGGCAGCCCAAAACCACGCCCAACACTTGCCAAAACTTCGTCCCTCATTTTCTCTGTGTTTCGCGCACTCGACATTGTGTGGGAATTTTGACTATGCATCATATGAAGATGTGCTATGCATGAATGTTGATCAGCATGATGTTAACTGGCTAGTAGTTCCATTTTCGACCATGAATAAAACTTCCAACATGATGTTAACCCTGTTTGAAAAGGCCGTGTTAATATAAATGCTCTGCCTCTGAAAGTTGCAGTTTCTTATCTGAAACTGAACTTGCAGTTTCTTATCTGAAACTGAAACTTGCAGTTTCTTCTCTGAGAATCACATTGTCTGCACTTTTATACTCCTATGAAACTACATTTTTTAAGTGCTAAAAATAGATCTCTAGAATTCATAAAATTCTTCATATGCTCAATACTGCAAATGTGAAATTCAAAAGACATTCATATCTGAAAGTACTCTCAAAATACACAACACAAAACACAATTCACAACCTGCAAATACTGACAACCTTAAGCTCCTCCTATTCCTCGGCGGCAGACAGCCGCCCCGTGAGACGATGTGAACGGCGAGGGAGACGATGGCGGGGAAGCACCGTCGGGCCAACTGCTTTTCTCCTCTTGTAGTTGGGTTCGGTCGATGAAGACTCCACCGGCTCGCTCTGGTAGGACACCCTCACAAACGACACCCTATAGATGCTCGATCCTTCAATCTCTGGTGGATGCTCCATCTAGGATTGATACTCCCACCACCACTCCCTCACGATCAGATTCGGTGAATCTGTTTGCTCCATGGCGCGACTCCTTCTGGGAGTATCGCCGCCTTTTCGCTCTGTTGCAGATATTTGCCCATGGATGTCGCCGTCGCCGCTAGTTGGTCGTTGTTGTCAAACCAAGACTGTATCTCCAACATCCTAGCTAGCTTCACAGGGTCGCCATCTGCGATCCTCACATATCGGTTGTACTCGTCCATCGATCTACTTCTCCACAGCACCTTCATCGCCGGCGGTGGTTTTTGAATGGAAGAGGAGAGGAGCAGTGCTGGTTTTGGATTAGAATGGGAGAGGAGCGATGCTGGTTTTGGACTGGAATAGGAGAGGAGGGGCGGTGATTTTGAAATGGAAGAGGAGAGGAGCGGCGCTGGATTTAGATTGGAACAGGAGAGGAGCGGCGGTGGTTTAAGAGGAGAAGAGCGGAAGAGCGGCGCTGGTCTTGGAAGTATTTTTTTGTTGTTTTGCGTATTCTAGGTCAAAGTTTGACCACGTATTGTATTTGACAAGCAAAATGTGAATGCATGTCACCAAAAATTGTATCATTTGGTTCGTATCTGAATGTACTTTCAAATCATATTGTTTTTGCAACGTATAACATATATTTTATGTGCGAAAATCATGGTCAATTATGACCCAGAATAAAAGGGAGACTAGTTAATGTGGGGTCGCTTTCTTAATTGAAGGGTAAATTGATTTTGATTTTGATCCAGTCACAGCGCGCCGACCCTCTCGCCCAATCCTAAATCGCTGCCGCACGCACCTCTCCCTCTTCTCCATTGCAAAACCACCTCCTCTCCTCTCCATCATCTCCATTCCAAAACCACCGTCTCGCCTCTCCCTCTTTTGATCTTCTCCATTGCAAAACCACCTCCTCTCCTCTCCATCATCTCCATTCCAAAACCACCACCTCTCCTCTCCATCATCTCCATTCCAAAACCACCGTCTTGCATCTCCCTCTTCTGATCTTCTGCTTTTCAAAACCACCTCCTCTCCTCTCCATCATCTCCATTCCAAAACCACCGTCTCGCCTCTCCCTCTTCTCTATTGCAAGACCACCGTATCTCCTCCCATCTTCCAAAGCTAGCACCGGACCACTCAGAAGGACATCTATGGAGAGGATGCAGCAGCGAATCAGGCAGATCATCAGCGGCGACCAGGCAAAGTTAGCCAGGTTGAAGGAGATCCTTAGTTGGTTTGACAATGAGTTGGAGATTTCGAGGACGATGTGGGCCATGTGGCAATGTATGCGAAAGAGCGAGACAGCGGCGATGTACATGTACTCCTTGGTGATAGTCACGCCGCAGTCCTCTGAGTTCATTGAGTATCTCCTATGGGCAATGGAGCAGACAGATTCCCCCGAGGAGACAGTCAGGTGGAGGTGGTGGGAGTACAGGTCGAAGGTCGAGCACCCAGAGGATAACGATCGATCGAGTATGGTGTGCCATTCGTGAGGGTGCAGAGCAAGCCGGAGCCACAGGAGTATTCGTTCTCCCACCGCAAGAGGAGGCCGGATGGCCCGACGTCGCTTCCCCACCGTTCTCCACGGTTCCCTCGACCCTCGCCTCGTTTCAACGGCGGCGGTAGGGTTTAAGGTAAGCTAATCTTTCACCTAATCTTTCACCTGCTCATGTTTACAATCAGTGTGACAGCTAATGAAAATCATGCTTACAATCAGTCTCCGAGTACTACGCCAATCACCCTAAATTAGCTCTGGACCTTTGGGTCAAAGTTGTGACACAGTGTAAAAATAAAGAAAAATAGATTGTAGCTTCTTTCAGAAAAGAGTACTCCCTAGAAAACTGCCAATATAAGCTACTAGTATTTGGTTAGAGGATTTGCTGCCGAGAAAGATCTGTCCACACAGAGTGCCACACATCCCACTGGTGGTGGTGGATTCCAATGCGTGCATGCAGCATGGTTGGTGTCGGTAATTTCTACTTGACACACCTCGCACTCTGCATATATGCCGGTTCCGTACGTACATTTGTGCAGTTCCACCAAAATGCAGCTGAATAACCCTGTTTGCACACATAATGAAAAAGCGTGATTACATTATAGTGGCACTAGTTGATGAAACACACAAAATAAATAGAAGAAAATATTGCGATAGTATCATAGTATGCCATGCTGCGAGGGCGAGATGGGCCATGCGACGCCTCATATAGGACGCCTCATACTGGACATCGTCCCAAGTCTCCCAGATACACCTTCTGCCAGTGATGAACATCAGTGTACAGCGGTAGTACAAGGAGGCGCCTTGAGACATTCAAATCTCTATTTTTGTACATATCAACTAAAATTAAGCACCCTAGTTTGCAGAAATGCTTAAACATTAACAATGGGACTAGTTGATGAAACATACTTTAACAAAGAGAAGCACTTTCTTTATCTACATTGGAAATGAAATGATAGAGATGACACTCACTCTATTTTAACTGTATTATTACTTCATTTTATCAGTGACACTAGGGTCGAGCAGGTGGCAAACATGGTGTACTGTGCATCGCAAGGATGGAGGCCGGGGGTGCTTAGACTGGGATGCTGAAGCTGGCTCTTTCAGTCACCAACATGGATGATTCAATTCATGGGACCTTTCGGTGTAGTTCACCTGAAATGAAGCAATGTCCCGTGAGCTAGCAGCTTCTTCTTCAATTTTTTTTTAAGAAAAGGGCTCCAGCCCCGGTTCCGTTTCCATCAGAAAACAAAACCCACAGAGCTTCTTCTTCATTAGTTGCAATAAAATTGAGCAACATCAAGGTTGGTTGTGAAGCTCCTGGAATGCTCAACTATAATTTGGATATCATTTCTGCAGTTCAACTAAGATCGAGCGTGAAATGTATATCTCTGTTTGCACAGAAAAGGTGGAAAGGAGGGTGACTAACAAGTGATGAAACATGCATCAAATGAAAAGAAGCATGTTCCTTATCTGAATGGCAATCCTACAAGGACAATAGCAATTTATAAAGCAGTGGCACTGCTAGATATTAGTGTGGGCATTAGGATTAACTATGACAACCGTTAAATACGACATTACTTTGGGCACGGGAGAGTAGGCAGACCAGGACAGTTGCATTTCTAACAAAAAGAACCAACTTATCTTAATGGGAAATTTTAGCAGGACATGTAAAGAAGTGCCATTGATTCATATTATTGGAGGCATTACATTGAAAACAACATTGGTTTAACGTGTCCTTACTTTTAACAGTGCGACTGCTACATTTTACCAGTGGCATTACATAAGAGTGGCTCGGGGCAACAAACATCAGAACATGATATCTGGGTTGGTCCCATTTTTGTTCGGTATAGCCACCTTATACTGTGTGAGGCCAGCAAATCTAGTGTTGGACTTACTCTGTTGACTTGTGCCCCAGTCCCCACTTTCTTTCCTTTTTCAACCAATAGATCGGGTTTATATTGAGTTTGTACTACATTTCCCTTTATTTCCCTATTAGACCTAGAGACCAGTTGGATAGCCAGTCTCTGCTACTTTTCACCCCCATTATTTCCTCTTTCGACCAAGTCCTAGATTCAGGTTACAAATCCTCCCCCACCCCCACCCCCTTTCTTCCTTGTTTGAACCAAGTAGTACTAGATTCGAGTGCATGAACTAGGTTTACCTCTTAAACGTAAAAAAATAGGTCGTTTTCGAACAGCCGATCGATGCTATCTACAAGGGGGCCTGAGAAATAGTAAAAGATACAAATGCAGCGACGTCAGGAGCTCGGGAAGTAGAGCAACTCCGGTTTCGAAGGAAGTTATACCTGATGGTCACCGGGATGTCGCTAGGTGGGCGGCGGGAGGCCGGATCTGCCCACACTACAGCAGCAAGGAAGAAAGGGTCGGAGGCCCTCCCTCGTTAGCGGTGCTTGGGAGAGAACGGCAAGGCAGGCTGATCGGGACGCGCCCAGCAGTGGGTAAGAGCCATCGCCGAGGATGACCGCGTGAACATTGCACCTTCTCACCTTCCTCGACAGAGAGGATCCGGCTGGATCTGTGACCAACGGTGAGGAGAGAGAGAGAGAGAGAGAGAGAGAGAGAGTGGCCACCGCTGTCATGTTTAGATCTTGAGAGGCCGAGACCGTGTGAAGAGAGCAACACTAGCAAGCAAGCGCGGAGGCTACTGCCTATATAGTGGAGTAGTACTAGTTTTCTTTTGTCTACCGGAGCCGGCTTCACCTCGTCAATGACTGTCGATAAGTCTTCATGCACGTGGCCCGGAGGCGCAGTTGTCGTCATTTTGATCTGAAGCGCCGGATTATAACATATAACACGAAAAAATGCCACATGACAAGAAATCATAACATTAATTTAGGTGGTTCTAATGCAGTGTCTACCGGAATAGTTGCAAAGTTTAATTTTAGGTGTGCTTAATTTAATTTGAGGGGTGTGCTGTGCTGAGCCCCCAGCAGAACTCTGTTATGTTTCTTCTTGTTACTTTAACTCTTTAGTATGTACATACTAGTATTTCTTACATTTCATCTTTTAGTTGGTATAGTACTACCACTCGTTTCTTCACATTATATACGTACAATATATATGGCCAACATCATATAGCCAACAGTTTAGTTGTCAAAGAATTTCAGGGTGCTTAGTTTTGTCAAAGAATTCCAGGGTGCTTAGTTTTATTTGAGGGGCGGGTTGTGATGGACACCATTATTGTGACTAGCCTTTTTAATAGTACTATATGCATAATTTGGCAATGAGCGCTCTCTATATGTACCACCTTTTTTAAAAATTTCAAGTTTTGCTCCATAGCGCAATCCATCAATGCTACTGTTGTACAAAAGTATACATTTTTTAAAAGGCTAGAGGGTGGGGCAGTCTAGCTTGGTCGGTTTCACGAGAGACGAGGGCCTTTGTGATTTGATGGCTCATTACTGCTGGAAGGCGGGGCCTTGTTATTTGACTTCTCGTATAAATGCGCCGACGACCTGATCGAGGAGGAGCAAAGAACCGTGCGGTATACTCAAGTTTTCCACTGGAGTAGTACTGCGACTGAGGAGCACGAAACATGACAGCCCAGTGCCATATGGCGATAAAAAATGATCTAATTTGGCAGTCATCTCATTGTTAGCATTGTTCTATTCATTCCCTCAAAAAAAACAATTGTTCTATTCATGCCTCGCAGAGAACGTGACTCGTGCGGCGAAACACCCGAAGCAAAATATGAAACACAGCAGCAAAAGAAGAAGGAAGATTATCACCCCAAATGATCTAATTCGCCGCAGAGTCGTAACTGCTTCTTCATCGCCTCCACGACCTCCATCTCCTTGCGCGTCTCCTCTGCCATCTTCTTCATTCTATCCATGACGCAGGATTTCTCGACACGAGCCTTCATCATCTGTTCCACGGTGGCATTACATACCTTGACAGCAGTCGGGTGCTCGATGCGGAGCTTCGCCAACTCCTCCTTCTGTTCCATGATGAGGGCCTGCAGCATCTTCATCGAGGAACTACTATTCTCATGCAGCTTCTTCCAGCCGGTGTTCTTCTCCTTCAACAGGTCGATCTCGTGGCAGAGCTTCGCCTTGTCCTCCTGAAGTTGCAGGATTTCGCCGGTCGCCTTCTTTCCGAGGCAATGCACTTCTTCAGCAGCATCACCAAGCCGGCGGTCAACTCCCCCTGCTGATTGACGTCAGCGGGCATGTCATCAATGCTCTCCTTCAGCAACTCCATCAAGCCTTGGATGAACTCCTTCTGCTTATTGAGGTGCTTATTGAGCTGATCGGGCATGCCGTCGAGGGATAACGACTCCAGCTCCACCGGCTCGGCATGTTCGCCTCCACGGCTAGGGCGCTCCTGGGAGCCATCGCCTGCCCGTGAGAGATCTTTCGAGGTCTCTGCGTGGCGGCGAGCCCTCTCTTTTTTTCTGCAGCCTTGGTTGCCGCTCCCTTGTTATGAGTAGTTCTCGACCTAGAGCTCTGCTCACCGGCCATGGCAAGGACGGACGAAGAAGAAGCACTTATGAGGAGGAAAGGTAGACTAATTTTCGGTTAGGTAGTTCCCCTTTTTATAACCTAAGTACTAGCACTAGTACTAATACCTGCATAGTGGGAACACGTTCAGGTTTGGTACGTACTAGTAGGTGTGAGCAGGCTTTCGAATGTGATGGCAACAAGGTAAAGATTAATTGATGGTTTTGGTTTCGAGGCCCGAAACAGCTCCCGATGAGTTTAGCGGAACATAAATTTCAAGTACTACACTACTCAAATGCGTAAATATTATGTTACTGTCAAAAATTGGCACAAAATACGAAGGAGACCAATGGAAGTACTACTAGCAACCCACGATTTAACTACTCGCATGCGCGCAGTGGAGTAATAATGTCTTTCTTCCGCCCTCACGTCCACTCAATTTGCATGCGCTGTATTAATTGACCATCAATGAAGTGAACAACTTCACACGCGTCAAATTATCACATGGGGTGGATCTTGATACAAAATTGCATCCGCCCATGTACCCGCGTGTGCGTGCGAGGGAATGAGTGCGTGCGTGGCGTGCGTGCACATCTTTGGTTCGTGCATGTACCGCCAGTATGGCTCAAGGAGGACGAGTACATTCTTCTGGAACCAACAGCATGTCACTGTGATCAATCCACGCAAGGAGGTCATGACAATGCCTCCACATGTGCCACATGGCTTCATGAACTGTAAGAAAGACACTGCGTAGCATTCCTTTGGTATTCTAATTTACGTGTTTTGGACATACTCGAAGTACTAGTGTCAGGACCCCGACTCGATGTCACATCGATCTAGCCGGTAACACCTCATATCACTTTGCGGCCTCACGCACGGTATCCCCACGGGTGTCGTCTTACCTTTTCCCGGGACCGTTTGCGCCTTTTGGCTCACGTATATGATAGTGTCGCTAGCATCCATATGATAAGGAGCCCGGGCTGACATGACTAGTCGTAAACCCAAGGTGGCACAGACTTACAGGGACAGGCATCCATGACCCAGCTTCGAACGTGTCGGTCATCAGCAAGTGGGTCCGGGCTGTAGCACTGGGCTAGCAGGACTCCGGTAAACCGGGCTGTAGCGGGCTAACAGGACTCCGGTACTCAAAGCATGACATTTCCCTGAAGGGACAGACACAGGAACGAAGAAGGACACATGCCGGCCAGCCTAAGTGTTCCAGAGCAGTAGCAAGCTACCATGGCTCAGCGGTAATACTAGGAGACATTTCCCGGTAAGAGAGGCTACTAAAGATAAACAACTAGATAGTCAAATCCCACACATAGCACTACACATTACACGTACGCATAACATGCAGGTATGTGCTGTACAACATGGCATCACAGCATAACTCAACAATTATATAGATAAAGGCTCAGAAGAGCCATCATAGCATTTATTGCAAACAGGGGTCACAAGACCCGTCATACAGAGCATACAAGCAACAAGCGGAAGCATTACATGTCTGGGTACAGACATCTACAAATGAAAAGGCGGAAGAGCCTGACTATCTACAACATCCGATCAAGATCGTAGCTGAGGTACTAGCTACTAGTCGAAGTCCATGAGAACACTAGTAAGACCGAAGTCTCCGCTGCAAAAACATAAATAAAGCAACATGAGTACAAAGGTACTCAGCAAGACTTACATCAGATCCTATCATACATGCATCTGTATCGAGAGGTAATGTGGGGTTTAGTTGCAGCAAGCCAGCTTTGACTCTGTGGCTATCCTGTTCTACGACTACCAGAAACTCTGGAGGTGAAACAACGTACACGAGTCCACTAATCACCATACAATACACTACTATGGATTCATCCCCGTCTCCCTACGGGAAGGCCATCCATAGCACTCACACATGTCTTGAGCATTTTAGAGTATCCACTTCAAGTTGTCTATGTACCATGTAAGCATCCAAGAAGTCCATAACCGCGGACCCGGCTATTCGAATAGATCATGTTAACCCTGCAGGGGTGTACCTCCTCACACACGCTCTCGCCACTTACCGCCATGTACACGTCATGTATCTCGGCAACCTTCAAGCGGAAGCCTGGCGAGGGTGTCGGCCACGACCTGACTAACCACACAAGACTCTAATCCAGGTTTATCGCCTATTCGGGTTCCATCCGCAAGGAGATCCGGCCGGGGTGTCGCTTACGGCCCCAAACGATGTGTACAGGGTTCCCGAGCCCACCAACCGGGTGCCACTCGGTACACCGGGCCACGTGTGCCTAGTCTGTCCCAAGCCCACCCTGCCGGGTGCCACTTGGTAGAAAAATAGCACTACCTACAAACACCAGAAACTAGTTGCGACTCCTGGACAGAGATCAAGTTGGTTAATAAGTCGAGAGGGCTTGGAGCGCCCGGAGCCCAATGTGTGGTAGTATCGAGTCATTGGACAACATACACAGAACTCAGGGCTTAAGGACGGTTCCAGTGAGACAACCCACCATGTACTCCTACATGGCCTCTCACCGCTACCTTTACCAAATCGTGTTCACACACTTCACTCTCAGCATCAGAACATATCGTGACACTCCAATTCATTCCCAATGAATCAGACCTGACACACTCTAAGCAATAGCAGGCATAGCATGGTAGGAACACATCAATGGCTTCAATCAACTCCTACACATGCTAGTGGGTTTCAACTATTTACTGTGGCAATGACAGGTCATGCAGAGGAATGGGTTCAACTACCGCAGCACAAAGTAGCAGATGAATCGTTGTTATCCTAATGCAATAACTGAGAGCAGGAGCGAGAGAGTAGGGTTTTATCGAAATGAACAAGGGGGTTTGCTTGCCTGGTAAATCAACAAGGGAGGCACTGCTTCACAGACAGGTACTCTGGAACGTCTCCGGAGCAGGACCTATCGAGAAGGAACGGTGCCGGCAATCAATACACAATCATATGCAACAATATGATGCATGAACATGGCATGTAGATGTGATGCTATTGAGCTAATGCAACTAGTGTTCAATTGGTTTGAAGTCCATTTGAACCAAAGGTTCAAATGCATTTCTGAATTAGGTCTCTTATATATGCCATAATGTGTTTTCCCATATTCAGCATTTATAAGTTGGTTTTTCATGCATGAAACTAGTACAGATGGAAAGATGGCATTTTTCTGATAATTTTTCATATATAAATTATTTAAATCTGAGCTACGGTTGAATTGATATGAATTTTTGAAGTTTAAATCATTTTCTGGATTTTCTGAATTATTTTAATTCCAGAAACTAAATAATTGCGTCAGCATGACGTCATCAATGCATCAGCGGTCAACGCGGCTGTCCAGGTCAAACCTGACGTGTGGGACCCACATGTCAGTGACAGGGGCTAACAGGGGTTAAT
>NC_057810.1:627091427-627100523 GCF_018294505.1 Triticum aestivum | reverse complement strand
GGCTGTCCAGGTCAAACCTGACGTGTGGGACCCACACGTCAGTGACAGGGGGTTAACAGGGGTTATTTTAATTTAATTAAATGGTTAGGGGGGGGTGTCGGGCCCACATGTCAGCCTCAGGGGGGGGGTTAGCGCGGTTGACCGGTCAATCCCGCCGGCGTTTAGCCGCCGGCGAGGCCCGAGACGGCGGAGGGGCTCGGGATCGCCGTTCCGGCGACCATTCGGGCGGCGGAGACCACCCACGCGAAGCCCACGCTCACGCGCATCCAGGGGAGCTGGTGGGGGGCTGCGGGGGCGCCGGAGCTCGCCGGAGCAGAGCTCAGGGCGGCGGCCGGAGTTCGGCAACTTGCGGCCGCGGCGTTGTGGTGCACGGCAGGGGAGACGGAGGGTTCCTACGGGCTCCTGGCGTCACCAGGAACACGGGGACGCACGCGGAAAGGACCGGCTTGGGCTCGTGCCACCGTGGCGCCATGGCCGGCGGCGAGGGGCTTACGGGCGCGGTGGCGAGCTAGCTAGACGGGGCAAACGGACACGGGGAGGAGGGGATTCGGTGCGGGGGCTCACCGCGGAACTAGCGAGCGCGAGGGCGAGGTCGGGGATGTCCGGTAGCTCCCGAATCGCCGGCGAGGGTCCACGGCGGCCGGAGTCGAATTGGCGGCGGCGACGGCTCCACGGGGCACTCCGGCTCGCGTGGCTCGGCGAGGAGGTAGCTGGCGATGAGGCGGAGCTCCTGGGGACGACGGGGAGGCGAGGGGGAGGCGGTGGCTACGGCAACGGCGAGCGATGGCGGCGGCTGCGCTCGGGTGCGCTCGGGGAAGAGAGAAACAGGGAGGAGGGAGAGCGAGAGGGAGGGGAAAAAGACCGGGGCGGCTGCGTGGCGACGTGCGGTCCATCCAGAGCGAGAGAAGGAAGCAGGAGGTGGCCAGGGAAGCAGGAGGTGGAGGCGCGGCGGTGCGCGCGCGTCGGCACGCGCCGTTCCCCTGTCGGGGAGGAAGACGACAGAGGAGGGGCCAGGTGGGCTGGGCCGCCTCCTGGCTGGCCGGCCTGCTGCTGCTGGGCTGCGCAGGGGAGGGGAGGCCCAGGTAAGTCCCTCCTTCCTTTTATTTCTGTTTTCTTTTTTTTAATTTTCTGACATTTGTTTGATTTAATAAATATATTAATCACTTAATTTTATTATGCCAATTTTTGCAGGAGCTGGATATATTATTCCAGAGCTCTTTTATAAATGGCATAATTTTTGGGCCATATTTCATATATATAGAAATATATTTCCAATGCAAATATTTATCGAATTAATCCAAATGGCCAAAATAAATGTCCATGAGCTCCTAAAAATATTGTTTTGATTTTTATCTCTATCCAATATTTTTAGAGGGCATCATGAGCATTTTCTTGGACCCTTTTTGGAGAAATTTTTATTTGGGTCATTTTCAAAAATGATTCTGAGGGTTCCTCCAATCCTCATTTCAAATTTAAATGAAATTTAAATATGATGCACAAGTGGCTAGCTAGCCTAGGTCATACTAGACTAGGGATGTGACAACTCGCCCCCACTTGAAAGAATCTCGTCCCGAGATTCAGGGGTCGACGGAAAGAAAGCGGGGTACTCCAGTCGAAGACGATCTTCTCGCTCCCAGGTAGCCTCTCTCTCGGAATGATGAGACCACTGAACTTTGAGAAACTTGACGTTCTGACGTCGAGTAACACGCTCTGCTTGATCAAGAATGCGAACCGGGTACTCTCGGTATGTGAGGTTATCTTGGAGATCAAGCGTTTCGTGGTCCACTCCACGAATAGGATCCGAGAAGCAACGCCTGAGTTGAGAGACGTGGAAGACATCATGAACTCGAGAAAGATGTGGGGGTAGTTCCAACTGGTAGGCAACCTCTCCTCGTTTAGCGAGAATGCGAAAAGGACCAATGTAACGAGGAGCCAACTTGCCCTTGATACCGAAACGATGGGTACCCTTCAAAGGAGTAACCCGAAGGTAAGCTTGGTCGCCAATTTCATAAGTCATATCCTTATGATGACGATCATACTGACTTTTCTGACGAGATTGGGCTGTTTTCAAATTCTCACGAATGATGCGAACTTGCTCTTCTGCCTCCTGGATCATATCCGGTCCAAAGAATTGTCTTTCACCGGTTTCTGACCAGTTCAAAGGTGTTCGACATCTTCGTCCATAGAGAACCTCAAAAGGAGCTTTCTTGAGGCTGGATTGGTAGCTATTGTTATAAGCAAACTCGGCAAAAGGAAGACATTTCTCCCAATCCATACCGAATGAGATAACGCAAGCTCTGAGCATGTCTTCGAGAATTTGATTGACCCGTTCCACCTGACCACTCGACTGAGGGTGGAAAGCGGTACTGAAGGAAAGATGGGTTCCCATGGCAGTTTGGAAGCTCTCCCAAAAATGAGAAGTGAAAAGACTGCCACGGTCTGAATTGATCTCTAGTGGAACACCATGAAGTGACACTATTCGAGAAATATATAAGTCAGCAAGCTGACTAGCAGTGATATTTTCTCGAACAGGGAGGAAGTGAGCCACTTTGGAAAGACGATCAATGACTATGAAGATAGCATTATTCCCTCTCTTGGTCCTGGGAAAGCCGGTGATGAAGTCCATACCAACTTTATCCCATTTCCATTCAGGAATAGCTAAAGGCTGAAGGGTGCCAGCAGGTCTTTGATGCTCTGCCTTAACGCGACGACAAATGTCACACTTAGCAATGAACTCCGTGATTTCTCTCTTCATCCTAGTCCACCAGAACCTCTGGCGTAGGTCCTGATACATCTTAGTACTACCGGGATGAATCGTGAGAGGAGATTCATGCGCCTCCTTAAGAATCAATTGTCGAAAATGTTGATTCTTGGGAACCACCAAGCGATTTTCAAAGAAAACAACACCACGATCATCCATAGAGAAACATCCACCAACTCCCTTCTTAATGTTTCTCTTGATCCGAGAAATTCCTGTGTCTTGTTTTTGAGCAGCGATAATCCGATCTTCAAGATCAGGTTTCGCCACTAGAGTAGAAAGGAATCCGCAAGGAGCAATGTGAAGGTTAAGCTTACAGAATTCCTCATGGAGAGATGGTTGGACTTGCTGCAACATGAGATTGTTGCAATAGGATTTACGGCTTAGAGCATCAGCCATGACATTGGCTTTGCCTGGGGTGTAGGTAATCCCTAGATCATAGTCTGTGATCAACTCCAACCAACATCTTTGTCTAAGATTCAAATCTGGTTGGGTGAAGATATACTTGAGACTCTGGTGATCGGTGTAGATCTCGCAACGTTTACCAAGGAGGTAATGTCGCCAAGTCTTGAGTGCATAGACTACGGCTGCAAGCTCTAGATCATGTGTAGGATAATTCTCCTCATGTGGATGCAACTATCGAGATGCATAGGCAATCACATGACGATCCTGCATAAGAATGCAACCTAGTCCTTGTCGTGAGGCGTCGCAGTAGATAATAAAGTCTTTAGTGAAATCCGGGGGCACAAGTATGGGAGCAGAAGTCAGGCGTCTTTTCAGTTCCTGAAAACTGTACTCACACTGTGGGGACCACTCAAACTTTTTATCTTTCTTGAGAAGTTCCGTGAGGGGTTTGGCTACTTTGGAGAAGTTTTCAACAAAGCGGCGACAATAGCTGGCTAGACCAAGGAAACTCCTAACTTGTTTAACGGTCTCAGGTGGAGTCCAATCGAGAACGGCTTGAACTCTCTCGGGATTGACAGCAATGCCCTTACCAGAGATTACGTGGCCTAGGTAGGTCACTTCTGGCAACCAAAATTCACACTTGGAGAACTTGGCATAAAGGCGGTGTTCTCTGAGTTTTTCTAACACAAGCCTAAGATGTTCGACATGCTCTTCCTTGTTCTTCGAGTAGATAAGAATATCATCGAGGTAAACCACGACGAACTTATCTAAGTACTCCATGAAGACCGAGTTCATCAAGCGGGAGAATGTGGCTGGGGCGTTGGTTAGGCCGAAGGACATGACGGTGTACTCGTACTGACCATAACGAGTGACAAAAGCTGTCTTGGGAATGTCCCCATTCCTGATCTTGATTTGATGGTAGCCTAACCTTAAATCCATCTTGGAAAAGACTGAGGATCCAGCGAGCTGATCATACAGGTCGTTGATCCTGGGAAGCGGATAGTTGTTCTTTATCGTGACCAAATTAACGGGACGATAATCTACAACCATCCGGTCCGTACCGTCTTTCTTCTTGACGAAAAGGACGGGGCAAGCCAAAGGAGAAGAACTAGGACGGATGAAACCCTTTTGCAAGGACTCATCGAGTTGTTTCTTAAGCTCGGCTAGTTCTAGGGGTGCCATCTTGTAGGGTCTCCGGGAGATTGGAGCTGTTCCTGGGATAAGATCTATGACAAACTCTACTTCTCTGTCAGGTGGAACACCTGGCAGTTCCTCTGGAAAGACATCCGGAAAGTCACGGACTACCGGGATATCTTCAAGGTCTGGAAGAGGGCTGGCATTAAGAGAATAGAGTTGACGCTTTGCAACTCTAGTGGAGACGGTGACTATCTTGCCAGATGGGTGTGTAAGCTGAACAGATCTTGTGTAACAATCAATCTTGGCATGATGAGCTGTCATCCAGTCCATACCCAAGATGATGTTAATATCTGAAGACTTGAGGGCTACAAGTGATGCAAGGAATACAAGTCTGTCAACAAGGATTTCGTTACCATGGCTGATTCTGGTGGTCTGCCATCTAGACCCTGGGGTTTGGATTTCAAGCGGAGTTGGCATATCACAAAATGACATGTCGTGCAAACGAGCATAACCTTCAGAAATGAAGGAGTGAGATGCTCCAGTATCGAATAGAACTGATGCTGGGTGACAATTGACAAGAAGGGTACCAAGAACGACATCTGGATCATCATGAGCATCTTTAGCTGAGACGTGATGCACACGTCCACGTTCAGTGGGGGCTGACTTGACACTGATCATCTTGCGTGATGGCTTAATACAGCCAACAGTCTTCTCGGGCTGGGGTGGAGCAAAACTAGTCTGAGAGCAGTCACGTGCATAGTGTCCTGGCTTCCCGCATGTGAAGCAAGTCCCTGAGGTTGGACGGGGACCCGCACTGACAAACGGTCTACCCGTAGGCCCGGGTGGAACATACGACTGAGCTGGAGAAGGCACCACATAGGATGACCTCGGTGTATAACCGGAAGGAAGAGCGGAGTTTGGAACCCAAATCCGGCGCTTCTGGGAACTAGAACCGGAGGAAGATCCCAAATCACGGGTGTGCTTACGAGACTCCTCGTAAGTGAGTTGAGCTGTCTCTGCATTGATGGCCTTGTTCACAAGGGCTCGGAATGTATCACAATGATGCAGATGAAGATCACGACGCAACTTGGGGTTGAGACCCTTCCGGAACCTAGCTTGCTTCTTGGCGTCCGTGGACACTTCTTCTGTGGCATAGCGGGCAAGGTTCTCGAATTCTCTGCTATAAGCATCAACAGCCATCTTACTCTGGGTTAAACTACAGAACTCTTCTCTCTTGCGATCAATGAGGGCCTGGGGAATGTGATGCTCGCGAAAAGACTCAGTGAAATCCTTCCAGGTAGGAATCTGGCCAACTGGAAGCATAGCCTCATAGTTCTGCCACCAAAGACTAGCAGGACCTTCTAGGTGATATGTGGCATAAGTGACCTTGTCATCTTCAGCTACGTTCGCGGAACGCAGCTTATGGGTGATGCTACGGAGCCAGTCATCTGCATCGAGTGGCTCGATGGAATGATGAAAAGTAGGTGGGTGCAAGCGAATGAAATCATGAATGGTAGCAGACCCTTTGAACTGATGTGCGGTGTTCTCCTCGATACGTGCCAACAAACGATTAGACTCACGCTTGTTCCTCTCCATCTCTAGCATGAGCTCTGTCAACGAAGGCTGGTCGGGAGGATCCTCATCCCTACCATATCCATGGTTCTGGCTACGAGCAACGGAACTTCGCTTAGCTGATGACATCCTGAGAAACGAACCAAGGACGGAATCAGCATCAACTAAAGACTGTGGAATGTAGGACAAGGACTTAGTATTACTCGAACTCCTAGGGAAATTTCGGCAGCATAACGGCAGTAAAATGCTCAGAATGAGACATCCTACTAAACATGGGGTGGTAACATACTCATCATCATCACTCAAGGTTCTGGGAGAGTACTAAACAAACTACACTGGGAAATACTCAAAACTGGATATGACTCTGATCAACCAATCCTATGGGACTACGGAGTAGTAACACGTGATCCTGATAGACGGAAGAGAAAGCCTAGTTCCTTAACCCCGTAGGAAAGATAGGATGACTCAGATCAGAAGACCATGAGGTATAAGGAGTAAAAAGAGCCTTACGTTCCATCCCACAATCAATTCCCTTATATAACTAAAGAATTTCTAGACTCAACTTCGACCAGTTTGGCTTGGTAATCCTACAGGCAGTCAGGCTCTGATACCAAAGCTGTCAGGACCCCGACTCGATGTCACATCGATCTAGCCGGTAACACCTCATATCACTTTGCGGCCTCACGCACGGTATCCCCACGGGTGTCGTCTTACCTTTTCCCGGGACCGTTTGCGCCTTTTGGCTCACGTATATGATAGTGTCGCTAGCATCCATATGATAAGGAGCCCGGGCTGACATGACTAGTCGTAAACCCAAGGTGGCACAGACTTACAGGGACAGGCATCCATGACCCAGCTTCGAACGTGTCGGTCATCAGCAAGTGGGTCCGGGCTGTAGCACTGGGCTAGCAGGACTCCGGTAAACCGGGCTGTAGCGGGCTAACAGGACTCCGGTACTCAAAGCGTGACATTTCCCCGAAGGGACAGACACAGGAACGAAGAAGGACACATGCCGGCCAGCCTAAGTGTTCCAGAGCAGTAGCAAGCTACCATGGCTCAGCGGTAACACTAGGAGACATTTCCCGGTAAGAGAGGCTACTAAGGATAAACAACTAGATAGTCAGATCCCACACATAGCACTACACATTACACGTACGCATAACATGCAGGTATGTGCTGTACAACATGGCATCACAGCATAACTCAACAATTATATAGATAAAGGCTCAGAAGAGCCATCATAGCATTTATTGCAAACAGGGGTCACAAGACCCGTCATACAGAGCATACAAGCAACAAGCGGAAGCATTACATGTCTGGGTACAGACATCTACAAATGAAAAGGCGGAAGAGCCTGACTATCTACAACATCCGATCAAGATCGTAGCTGAGGTACTAGCTACTAGTCGAAGTCCATGAGAACACTAGTAAGACCGAAGTCTCCGCTGCAAAAACATAAATAAAGCAACATGAGTACAAAGGTACTCAGCAAGACTTACATCAGATCCTATCATACATGCATCTGTATCGAGAGGTAATGTGGGGTTTAGTTGCAGCAAGCCAGCTTTGACTCTGTGGCTATCCTGTTCTACGACTACCAGAAACTCTGGAGGTGAAACAACGTACACGAGTCCACTAATCACCATACAATACACTACTATGGATTCATCCCCGTCTCCCTACGGGAAGGCCATCCATAGCACTCACACATGTCTTGAGCATTTTAGAGTATCCACTTCAAGTTGTCTATGTACCATGTAAGCATCCAAGAAGTCCATAACCGCGGACCCGGCTATTCGAATAGATCATGTTAACCCTGCAGGGGTGTACCTCCTCACACACGCTCTCGCCACTTACCGCCATGTACACGTCATGTATCTCGGCAACCTTCAAGCGGAAGCCTGGCGAGGGTGTCGGCCACGACCTGACTAACCACACAAGACTCTAATCCAGGTTTATCGCCTATTCGGGTTCCATCCGCAAGGAGATCCGGCCGGGGTGTCGCTTACGGCCCCAAACGATGTGTACAGGGTTCCCGAGCCCACCAACCGGGTGCCACTCGGTACACCGGGCCACGTGTGCCTAGTCTGTCCCAAGCCCACCCTGCCGGGTGCCACTTGGTAGAAAAATAGCACTACCTACAAACACCAGAAACTAGTTGCGACTCCTGGACAGAGATCAAGTTGGTTAATAAGTCGAGAGGGCTTGGAGCGCCCGGAGCCCAATGTGTGGTAGTATCGAGTCATTGGACAACATACACAGAACTCAGGGCTTAAGGACGGTTCCAGTGAGACAACCCACCATGTACTCCTACATGGCCTCTCACCGCTACCTTTACCAAATCGTGTTCACACACTTCACTCTCAGCATCAGAACATATCGTGACACTCCAATTCATTCCCAATGAATCAGACCTGACACACTCTAAGCAATAGCAGGCATAGCATGGTAGGAACACACCAATGGCTTCAATCAACTCCTACACATGCTAGTGGGTTTCAACTATTTACTGTGGCAATGACAGGTCATGCAGAGGAATGGGTTCAACTACCGCAGCACAAAGTAGCAGATGAATCGTTGTTGTCCTAATGCAATAACTGAGAGAAGGAGCGAGAGAGTAGGGTTTTATCGAAATGAACAAGGGGGTTTGCTTGCCTGGTAAATCAACAAGGGAGGCACTGCTTCACAGACAGGTACTCTGGAACGTCTCCGGAGCAGGACCTATCGAGAAGGAACGGTGCCGGCAATCAATACACAATCATATGCAACAATATGATGCATGAACATGGCATGTAGATGTGATGCTGTTGAGCTAATGCAACTAGTGTTCAATTGGTTTGAAGTCCATTTGAACCAAAGGTTCAAATGCATTTCTGAATTAGGTCTCTTATATATGCCATAATGTGTTTTCCCATATTCAGCATTTATAAGTTGGTTTTTCATGCATGAAACTAGTACAGATGGAAACATGGCATTTTTCTGATAATTTTTCATATATAAATTATTTAAATCTGAGCTACGGTTGAATTGATATGAATTTTTGAAGTTTAAATCATTTTCTGGATTTTCTGAATTATTTTAATTCCAGAAACTAAATAATTGCGTCAGCATGACGTCATCAATGCATCAGCGGTCAACGCGGCTGTCCAGGTCAAACCTGACGTGTGGGACCCACACGTCAGTGACAGGGGGCTAACAGGGGTTAATTTATTTAATTAAGTGGT
>NC_057810.1:627083506-627091331 GCF_018294505.1 Triticum aestivum | reverse complement strand
GGCTGTCCAGGTCAAACCTGACGTGTGGGACCCACACGTCAGTGACAGGGGGTTAACAGGGGTTATTTTAATTTAATTAAATGGTTAGGGGGGGGTGTCGGGCCCACATGTCAGCCTCAGGGGGGGGGTTAGCGCGGTTGACCGGTCAATCCCGCCGGCGTTTAGCCGCCGGCGAGGCCCGAGACGGCGGAGGGGCTCGGGATCGCCGTTCCGGCGACCATTCGGGCGGCGGAGACCACCCACGCGAAGCCCACGCTCACGCGCATCCAGGGGAGCTGGTGGGGGGCTGCGGGGGCGCCGGAGCTCGCCGGAGCAGAGCTCAGGGCGGCGGCCGGAGTTCGGCAACTTGCGGCCGCGGCATTGTGGTGCACGGCAGGGGAGACGGAGGGTTCCTACGGGCTCCTGGCGTCACCAGGAACACGGGGACGCGCGCGGAAAGGACCGGCTTGGGCTCGTGCCACCGTGGCGCCATGGCCGGCGGCGAGGGGCTTACGGGCACGGTGGCGAGCTAGCTAGACGGGGCAAACGGACACGGGGAGGAGGGGATTCGGTGCGGGGGCTCACCGCGGAACTAGCGAGCGCGAGGGCGAGGTCGGGGATGTCCGGTAGCTCCCGAATCGCCGGCGAGGGTCCATGGCGGCCGGAGTCGAATTGGCGGCGGCGACGGCTCCACGGGGCACTCCGGCTCGCGTGGCTCGGCGAGGAGGTAGCTGGCGATGAGGCGGAGCTCCTGGGGACGACGGGGAGGCGAGGGGGAGGCGGTGGCTACGGCAACGGCGAGCGATGGCGGCGGCTGCGCTCGGGTGCGCTCGGGGAAGAGAGAAACAGGGAGGAGGGAGAGCGAGAGGGAGGGGAAAAAGACCGGGGCGGCTGCATGGCGACGTGCGGTCCATCCAGAGCGAGAGAAGGAAGCAGGAGGTGGCCAGGGAAGCAGGAGGTGGAGGCGCGGCGGTGCGCGCGCGTCGGCACGCGCCGTTCCCCTGTCGGGGAGGAAGACGACAGAGGAGGGGCCAGGTGGGCTGGGCCGCCTCCTGGCTGGCCGGCCTGCTGCTGCTGGGCTGCGCAAGGGAGGGGAGGCCCAGGTAAGTCCCTCCTTCCTTTTATTTCTGTTTTCTTTTTTTTTTAATTTTCTGACATTTGTTTGATTTAATAAATATATTAATCACTTAATTTTATTATGCCAATTTTTGCAGGAGCTGGATATATTATTCCAGAGCTCTTTTATAAATGGCATAATTTTTGGGCCATATTTCATATATATAGAAATATATTTCCAATGCAAATATTTATCGAATTAATCCAAATGGCCAAAATAAATGTCCATGAGCTCCTAAAAATATTGTTTTGATTTTTATCTCTGTCCAATATTTTTAGAGGGCATCATGAGCATTTTCTTGGACCCTTTTTGGAGAAATTTTTATTTGGGTCATTTTCAAAAATGATTCTGAGGGTTCCTCCAATCCTCATTTCAAATTTAAATGAAATTTAAATATGATGCACAAATGGCTAGCTAGCCTAGGTCATACCAGACTAGGGATGTGACAACTAGTAAGGTACACGTGCATTGCATGCATTAGATTTTGCAACCAAATTATGAATAAATACCACACTATAGCATGTAAGCTCTGAGTCATATATGCCTGATGTAGCCCTTCATTTAATTCTAACAGTTCATCTCATTCAAAATCAATTAGAGGGTGCTTGGATACGTTTTAGTCCCATGACTAAAAGTAGTGCGACTAAAACATGCTAGCCTCATCCATGCTGACTAAAATCAAGTTAATGAGCATTTATTATCCTCCAAACCCTCCAATCCAGAACTCTCCCGTCTTAAAGGAGAGGAGTTAAATGAGGAGAGAGAGGACTAATCCACATTTTAGTAGGGGTACCCCTGACAATTTTTTTTAGTCTTAAGACTAGTTTTAGCCCCTCTTTAGTTAGGGGTGCTTGGAACTTTAGTCTCTTAAAGAGACTATTTTTAGTCAGACTAAAATAAGTCCCTTGGATCTAAGCACCCTCTTAGTTTTTATAAAAAAGCTAAAACGCGGGAATAGCAAAAACATGGGATTATAGTGGAATGTCGTCTTGAATCCTACAGGATTGTACGAGTGTTTGACTATGCATGGAAAAACGCAAAATTCTTTCAAAGATGTTTGAGTGGATGGGATGTTTCCTATGAAATCTAGTGAAAATGAATCATATGGAAAAAAATCCTATGGTTTACAATCCTACGAATCAAACAACCAAGATAGAAAAAATTCCTAATGATTAGAATCCTCCAAAATTCCTTTGAGAATCCTTTGAATCAAAGAAGCCCTTAATCTATTTTATGATTCATGGAATTGTGCATTGTAAAGCATAAAGTAAAAACAAATAATGGCAATTCAACTAGAAAAAAAGTTTGGGCAGTTATGATATGGAAGATTCTAGAACAAAAGAGAACCTCTATTGTTTTGAGGTTTGTGCATTATGCTTAAGTTTAACCATGGAGTCTGCTAGAGTGTACATGTGGAAAAATCCGGTGGGGGGCTAGAAGATGCTGCGAGGGGCCGATTGGAGGGAGACTATGAAGGAATGCACATGTGCGAGATCGATATTTAGAGAGAGGGGGCGAACACGTGCACTGTTGCACGCAGTGGTGGAGCCATGAAAAATAAATGAGCTAGGGGGCCAAGCATTGCTAATCCTTTACGAGGAGGGTCAATTATTGAAATTAAACCTTTTTAGCAGCAATTGTCTAATGATCACATTCATATTAGCCTCGATATATAGTGATGTTAGGGGGGGGGGGGCAGGGCCCTTACTGCCCCTGTCTTCGCCATTGTGCACACGTCTGAGAGATGAAGCGGAAGGCATGGATGATGAGATGGGACGTTGGATATATAATTAATGTGGCTGTATTAGCTATATATGGTAATCCTATATAGAGAGGTATAGATTGATCGATGTGGACGTGGGAAAGAGGGTGAGACCTCACTGGATATATCGATTGATCGGTTTGTGTGGAAAACTATGAAAGACCTAGCTATATACACACATACATAGAGGAACATCGATCGTTGTGCATGCACGCGTGAGAGATAAAGAATGGCCAATATGATGGAGAGGGGGATGTGTGTGGGTGTGTGCCTTCACGGGAGACCGACCTCAAGAAAAAGATTGCATGCGTGTTATGGATAATGCCGACTGGTAGTGTGTGTGCATGCATGCATGAGAGAAAGTTAGTGGTACAATTATAAAGAGAAGACTATTGTGTGGGTGTAAAAGAATAGGTGAGGTCATAATCAATGTAAAGTTGTATTCAAATATTTGAATAAGAGCTCCTGATGTTTGAAACCCATGCATGCATGAATATAACGGAGATCTGCGCGGTGTGGTTTGGAAATGAGCATGCTGTAATGTATACACATTGAACAAGGTCAAACTGATTTGAATTTGAGATACCGATGGCAGACATCATTTGGCCACGTCGCATCCGTGCATGGACACACTATTCTAATTGGAGATGATGGGTGGCTTTCGCATCACATATCTATATCTATACCCCTATATATATACATTATATTATATATATTTTTATATTGTGTGCGGGTAACTTTAACTTTGAAAGATGGTCGTTGGATGAGGCGAATCCGATGGTCCAAAGATGGCAAATTTGAGCACTATTGGCCGTTGGATATCATCTAGATTTCACCAGATTTCGCCACATGTATAATCTAGAAGACTCCATGGTTGAACTTAAGCATAATGCACAAACATCAAAACACAAGCACTTCTTATTTGTTCTAGAATCTTCCGTATCATAATTACCCAAATGTTTTTCTACATGATTTGCCATTTTTTTACTTTATGTCTTACAACGCACAATTCCATGAATCATAAAATAGATTAGCTTTCTTATAAAAACTAGATGATTTTGAATGAAATGAACTAAAAGAATTAAACGAACATCTACATCATGCATATATGACTCAAAGCTTGCATGCTATAATGTGGTATTTATTCATAATTTGGTTACCAAATCTCATGCATGCAATGTAGGTGTAGCTTACTCTAGTCTAAATGGTGTTTGCGTGTGTGTTGAGGTGCAAATTGTATTTTCTTGGGTACACGTTAAGCTTGTTCTTCCGAAATTTCAAGCCGCGCCTTGTTGTGCCGAAAATTGAAGCTAGCGTCTCTATCTATCGTGCTGCGAAACTCCCGCCTCTTCAACCTGTGCCTTGTTAGCCCAAAATATTTAAGATATATCTTTGTCTCGTTGTGCTCCGACAACTCCCTCCATCTCAACCCGTGCCTTGCTATTCCGAAATTACAATGCGCGCGAAAACTCCCACCTCCTGTGAAATCCCGACACGCGAAATGCCCGTGGCACCGCTGAATCGAAAGAACTGCCTCAAATCGGTGGGGGGGTACTTTCATAACTTACCCCACATTTCGCACAAGCGCGTCTCTAAGCCATGGTTCCCCACTACCACCCCATCCGCCCACCCATTTGTACACCAAGGCCACGAGAACCAGTGACGAAACCCCACACCCTGCTCCGTCCGCCACCCAGCCGGAGCCTCTTCCCCGACGACGTCGTCCACAACAACACTTCGACGTCCCTCATCCACCGTACCACCCCGTCGTTGATCTCATCATCCCGCCGGTTCAGCCACCCCGTCTTCCACCTCCAAGGAGCTACCCTGACGTTTCCCTCGTCTTTCGCACCACCTCCATTCCCACACCGCCGTCTTCTCCTGCACCACCGGAAGAGCATCATCATCACCGTTACCTCGGATGAAGCTGCGGCCTAATCGACGCCACCAAAGGGTTGTACACTAATCGCCGCATTTTCTTCTTGATTCGATCTCAGGATGCTATCGGCGCTCGGTCCCGAGCCGACACGGCGCGGCTCCATCCACGGCGGCGTCGCCGGCCACTTCCTCCACAGCGTCGCTCCCTCGACGGCAATGTCCACATTAGTAGGAGCTGCTGCTGCTTTAGCTCTTGCTCGCGCTGCTGCTTTGCTCTTGCTCTCGGTCCCCTGCCTGGTTTGCTCTTGCTATTGCTCTTCCTCGCGCTGCTGCTCTCGCTCTTTCTCTTGCTTGCGGTGCTACTCCGATTTGGCTACACTTCAGTCGACTGAATCGACTTTTGGGTCAATCGATTTTCAAGGGGTGGGCTCGCCGGGGTGAAGGAAGAACCAGCTGCAGCGGGGAGGGGGGCTCGCCGGAGAGGTACCCCACTATCTATCTTAGGGTTCATGATCGGGGCGATGGTCGCCGGCGGTGGCGGGGCATTGGCGGGGCGGTGGCGTGGGGATCACCGGAGAAAAAGCTTGGCACAGGGGGGGTCTAGAGGAATGGCCGGGGCGGCGGCGGACCGGCGGTGGGGAGTGTTTTTGGGTCGGGCGGGGCGGCGCACCACCGGCCGCGGGCGGCGGGGGGCTGCTGTTTGGCCGGTGGTGGCTGGCGGCTCAGGGGGGTTGAAGTTGAAGATGAACCACATGCCCTTGATTTCGTATCCAACGGCTGCAAAATTGACTGACCGGAGATGAAAAAGTCAGTCGACCGACGTGTAGCCTTACCTTGCTAGTGCGTTCAGTTTCAACAGCAAAATTCAGTTTCGACAGTTAAGTTCAGTTTCGACAGTTAAGTTCAGAGATGAGCGGCTGATGTATTTTACATCTAGCACTTTGAGGTTATGTATTTTACGTCATGTATTGGAGATGCTATTAGAAATCCACTCAGGTTAACGTTGTTCGTTGTCTCTCTTGTCCTGCTTTAGCCTCGGCGTCGTACAACTCACCGGAGCTGCTCCAACGACGAAACCCTCCATCATAGCGGAGCAGTACCGCATGCTCCTTCTCCAGACGCCTAAGATCTTCTTCCCCTCCTCCGACAGCAAAGTCAGCCGGAGCATCCTCACCGGCCAACCCAATCACGTTGATACCGACATGGCTTCGCCAAAGAGGTTGTACACTTGTTGCATCTCTTTTTTACTCTACATGTTATATATATTGTCCACTGAGCACTCATAGTAACGGGAAATACGATTATTTTATCCTACTATATGACAAGCAGTGTGGTACCAGGAAACTTAGCTATCCGTGATGGACTCTCTTGAATGCCATCATTATTTATCTCTGTGCGTTTGAGTTGTGCATTTGCCAATGGGCCTGGGAGTTGAGCTAGTATGGTAGTGGCCTGGGTCTAAAGTAATAGAAGTAGCACAAAAACATTTTTTTAGTGTAGGATTTTCATTGCTCAAGCCTGCCTACTAGAATTGCCAGTGCTTGAAAGGAAAAGTGAATGAAAAATATAGGAATTGGAAAATTTCCTATGGTACTACTTTTCATGAATTTGGTGCAAAGGAATGGAGCAAAGGAAAACTGTAGGATTTGTTCCTTTAGTGTCTCCTTGGAAGAAAAACCATAGGAATTCTAATTTCCACTTCTCCACCTTTTCATATTCCTATTCATCAAGCACAAGACTAAGAGATAGTAGCATAATAGCATTATAACCATACATTTTCTTGTGGTTTGACTTAATCTCACCATGCTTTTTTGCATCTTGTGATCTTCCAATTGTTGTGAATCAAACACCCAGATTGGCAGAAATCCTGTGCTTTTAAATTCTCTATTTTGCACGTGCATTCCTATCCTATTCCTGTCTATTTCCTATCCCTGCATTGTTAGAATCCTCAAATTCAAACAAGCCCTTACTCAATTACTTCTGTTACAGATATGTGTCAAAGAAAACCTTGTGTGGTTTGTCCTTCTCCCGCGGTGCTGTGTTCCACCCCAGCTCAGCTGCTCCAACGACGGAAGGGTTCACCACAGCAGGGATCCGCTCTCCAGACTGTCTTTCGCGGCCTCAGATCTTCTTCCCCGCTGCCGGCAGCCACGACAACTGCATTACCATCATCAACTGAGCAGATGACCTTGAGGACTACACGGGTTCGCAAGAGAGGTCACACTCTTCCATGTCTGCTTACGTTATGTGTCACTTAGTATGATTACATGCTACATTATCATTGTGTTCACCTAATAGACTCCGAGTCAGGTCCAAACTAATGCTGAAACTTGAGTTTTTAAATGGTTGTGGGGTACATATTAGGACAACAATCAGTACTATCTGTCTACTATCTGGTTAATCTCCGGTGTCTACTATGAGTTTCATGTTGGGTGCAAACAAACATTAAAGGAGCCATTATCTGTATTTTTTAACTAAAGCTATTATCTGCCTGCTATCATTGGTTTTGGGTCTATCCACAGTTTGCTACCATCACTCTGGATTTGTGCATGCACTCCTTACATAATCTCACTATGTTTTATTCCTATGCATGCCAGTTATTGTACACAAAGGAACTGAACAGTAGAGCAAAAGAGACGAGCCTTGCATGGCAATAAAATTTCATGCAGACGTCGTTCCATGGTGGGCGCAAAGGCAGCCCCCCTCCACCCATTTCGGATCGTAATCAAGAGGAAGATAATTGTTCTGAGGGGGATTCAGAAGGAAAAGACCACTCCTATTTACCCCATGAGGTCTTCACTCTAACTTGGCATGCTGACGTTGGTAATATCATGCATATGGTGCCTTGCATTGCTTACTCTATACATTAAAGATGTCATCTGCTTAGTTTAGACATGCTTTGTGTCAATGCCATCTGTTTTGTTTCTTTATCGTATATGTAAATCATGCAATGCCATCTTGTCTAGCCAGGCATCATATATGTGAATGTTGCAATGCCACCCTGGTTAGCCAGTCATCTTATATGTGATATTATATCATGCCATCATTTTTTATTACGTGTTAAATTTGTCAACAATTTTAGTACATTC
>NC_057810.1:627077973-627083218 GCF_018294505.1 Triticum aestivum | reverse complement strand
GTCATATCCCCCCCCCGAGGTGCATGCCCAAACTTGGCAGGGTTATGTTACTCATATCGTGCATATGGTATCTTGCATTGCTATGTCATTTGCTCAGTTTAGACATGCTTTGTGTGAATGCCACCTGTTTAGTGTCTAACTACCATATATGTGAATTATGCAATGCCATCTTGTTGCAAGACATTATATATGTGAATTATGCAATGTTATCTTGTTGCAAGGCATTATGTATGTGAATTATGCAATGCCATGCTGCTTAGGCAAGCATCATATATGTGAATTATATCATGCCGTCCCTTTTTGTATTTCTCAGTGCTTTTGTCGACAATGTTTGTATATTCAACTGCTCTTCCTGTGCATCAGCCATTTGAATTGGTGATGGAGAAATCTGGAGTGAAAACATGGTCTTCGGAGCGGACAATGCTACCTGCTGAAGCAGATATCTTGCTGGTTACAGATAGCTCTTCTCTCAGAGTAATGGGCCACGGGTAGGCTAACCCGAGCCCCAGAACCTTTCAAGACATCGGGGCAGGCCGCACCCCTCAAAGCCGAGTCTTAGATGGCGACTCCCAGATGAGCCGCGTCTCAGATGGCGACTCCCAGATAAGCCGAGTCTCAGATGGCGACTCCCAGATAAGCCGAGTCTCAGATGGCGACTCCAAGATAAGATGACTCATGGCCGGCAACTTCCGGAGGAGCCGGCTATGGAGAGTCGGCCCACGACTCTACTCTCGTCACGATATGTGAGGCGGGTACGACCACGGCGTGGCCGTCACCTCCTGCTTACGAGGGGCTGGCATGGCTACAGTGTGTCGTACCATTGGAGATCTCCGGCGTGGCCCGGCACTGTTTCCATGCCATCCCTGACCTCAGCCATAGTGTGCGGCGCACTGTGGCCACAATGGCCTACCTGTACGGCACAGAGACGGCGGACCCGCCTGTCAGTGAGAGCATGGAAGACGGAGGATAAACCCCGAAGGCGGCCCTGTGGGAGTCGGCTCCGTAGAGTCGGCCGGCCTCTCCCACGGGTCCCACGCGCATTAACCAGACACGATGGGGAGTAACGACAGTGATCGCCCGATAGATAGCGGCACTATTGCCATGACCCCATGACCAAGCCTGCGCCATCAGAATCACAGCTACAGTACCCGACTCGCCGGCGAGGCCCGCAAGTCGGCGGGCCCCAGCAGTCGGCGGAGAAGACGGCGGCCTGTGAGACAGACGGTTGGGACCTGCGCCCAGCCGGATTACCATTGTACCCCCAGGGGGTAGGCCTATATAAACCCCCCAGGGCACCCATGCAAAGGGTTCGCATCCATTAGCCTTAGACCAGATCATATAGGAAGAAGAGAGCTAGCCTTGCCTCCTTCTACCTCCCGAATACAGCTCTAGGAGCAACTTTGTAGTCACTACGCCTTAGTGATCATGCGGAGACCCCGCAAAGCAGCAGTAGGGGTGTTATCTCCCCGGAGAGCCCCGAAGCTGGGTAAGATTCACCGGCGTGCATGCCTTCGCCTCATCCTGTTTCCAGGCACCGGCGACGTTCTACTCGCTCCCACCATAATAAGACATCCTTTGGCATATGTTGCACCCAACCCCCGACATTTGGCGCCCACCGTGGGGCGAGGTGCACCGTCGTCCAGAGACCTGCTCTGGACGGGAACCCTCTTCCTCCCCCGCGAGCGTAGCCAGCCCGGCACGCCCGATGGCGCTTGCCCTGACGCGCTGCAAGGCATCGACGACGCCTGTGCGGCGAGCTGCCTCGCTGACCTTCTTGGCGAGGTTAGCATCTCCGACGAGCCTGCATCCGATGCAGGCACGGGTGGCCCTGAAAGCCTCCTCGCGGGCCTCCTCGACCATCTCCACGTCGCCGGCGAGCCTGCCGTGGACTTGGAGTCCGTAGGCTCCACCGACCCGATGCTGGTCGACTCCGACAGTGTGTCGCTTGACACGTTCCCCACCAATGTGGTGATCTACGATGAGCCGCTCCCTCGCGAGGAGAGCGGCCGAAGCGCCATCACGGAAGTGCTCGTCATTAGTCATGGCGAGCACTCCGGTGAAGGAGCTCATGACCCGCTCGACGCGGCTCTGCGAGACCTGACTGCGCCCATTCTGGAGGATGCTGACGCCGAGACGCTGGAGGCACGCCACCTTCAGCTCGTCGAAGGCGCGAAGAAGCTGGCAAGCATGAGACGCTTGTCGGAGGCCTATCAATGTGAGATGGATCGCGCCGTGGGCGGCTTGCTAGCCCCGACTGGGCCTAGCCGCCTAGGCGCGGTCCGACAACGCGGCGCGGCCATCGCCTACCTGTTCGGGGCTGATCGCCCCGTGTATGCCACGCCCGCGGAGAACATCCGCGCCGCCCAGGCGGTAGCAGACGAACTAGACAACTTCGACGGCGAAGAGCGCCGCTTGATGACCGAGCGAGTCCAGCGACTCCTCAAAGTGGCTGCCGCACAGAATGAAGTCGGCTGCCGCACGGAGGCGCCGCAACGACAAAATGACGACTTACCCCCCCTCCCCGCCGAGATCAAGGCGCGACGTCTCGGACACCGACTGGTGGAGTCCGCGGAAGAAAAGAAAAGGATCCGGCTGTCAGCCACAATCGGACTCGCGTCACCATCGAGCGCGACCAAGACGGCCGCCTGAGAGCAGTGGAACGGCAGGGCGACTACCTGCCTCCCCCACCACGAAGAGAAAGACGAGTCTCCCCGCCGCCTGTCGAGCATCCGACTCTCGGCGATCGCCTTGGCCGTCGAGAGGGAGTCGGAGAGAACGACGCCCGCCACCGGATCGACCGACTCCACCGATCCCTGGCGCTGGAAGAAGAAGATGAGCTGGGCCCGCCCTGCTTCGGGCCCCGCATTCGGGACGAGCCCTTTCCCAAAGGATTCACGCTCCCCCAAGACACGGCCAAGTACACCAGCTCCGTGAAGCCGGAGGATTGGCTAGTTGACTACTCCACGACCGTCAACATAGCGAACGGCAACAAGCGCGTTGCCGTGAAGTACGTTCCGCTCATGCTCCAGGGCACGGCCCGGACATGGTTGAACAGTTTGAAGCCCCGCAGCATCAACAGTTGGGTCGACTTCACCGAGGCTTTCATCCGCAACTTCAAAAGCACGGACAAGCGACCCCCCAAGCCGCGCCAGCTCTCCTTGTGCGTGCAAGGCCAAGACGAGTCGACTCGCGACTACCTCACGCGATGGGGCGAGCTTCGGAACTCCTGCGAGGGCGTGCACGAGGTGCAGGCTATCGAGTACTTCACCGCCGGGTGCAGAGAAGGCACCCTCCTCAAGCGCAGGCTCCTGTGCGACGAGCCAGAGACCCTCGACGAGTTGCTGGTCATAGCAGACAAGTATGCTACGGCCGACTCCTCCATGAAGACAGAGATTCAAGTTAGTGCGACTGGCAAGGTGGCCCCTCAAGCTCCCAGAACTCCGGCTGGAGACACCAGTCGGCGGCAGCAGCAGAATGATCACAAGCGCAAGGCCCCACAGCCGACTTCCAGCAGTCAGCAGGTTGCGACAGTCGAAGACCAACAGCCTAAGGGGCAGCCTCCGGTGAAGCGACAAAAAGGCGGCAAGTCCAACTGGTTGCCGACCTTCTCTTACGAGCAGACTCTGGATGGTCCCTGCAAGTTCCATAGTGGCGCGAAGCCGTCAAACCATACCACCCGGAAATTCCACTGGCTCACCAGAATCGCCAAGGGAGACGGCCTCCTTCCCCCTCCACCTACTGGGCCGCCGCCTCCACAGCCGCCCCAGCAACCGGCGGCCAGGCCAGTCGGCGCCGTACAAGATGAATACCCCTAAGAACACGGAGCTTATGTGGTGTTCACCAGTGTGGCTGATGATTGACACAGCAGACAGTTGCAGCAGCAAGAAGTAAATGCAGTAGCATCAGACAGTTCATGCATTGGTCCGAGAAGCCTATCAGTTGGAGCAGAGCTGATCACCTAGAGGTGATGCCGAATCCGGGCTCCTACGCCTTGGTTCTGAGCGCTACCTTGGCCACTGATAGGCGGGCCGCTCGCTTCTCACGAGTGTTGATAGACGGAGGCAGCAACATCAACATCCTGTACAAGGATACCATGGAGAAATTAGGAATCAGGCAGAAACAGCTTCAAAGCAGCCGAACTGTTTTCTACGGCATTGTACCTGGCCTCTCTTGCTCCCCAATCAGCAAGATCCAGATAGATGTCCTCTTCGGAGACAAAGATCATTTTCACCGAGAGCCAGTTTGGTTTGAAGTGGTGGACCTTGAAAGCCCATACCAAGCATTGCTTGGCTGACCTGCTTTGGCCAAGTTCATGACGGTCCCCCACTACGCTTACCTCAAGATGAAGATGCCAAGTTCAAAGGGGATTTTGACCGTGGCCGGCGACTACAGGAAGTCATCCGCCTGCGCGGCAAAGAGTAGTCGGCTGGCCGAGTCCCTGGTGATCGCAGCTGAGAGGCGGCTCCTTGATCGGGTTGTGGCAATGGTCGGCAAGCAGCCAGAGATGTCGCTCGACCCCAAGGAGTCGGAAGTTGAGGGTTCGTTCAAGCCGGCTAAAGAAACGAAGAGGATACTGTCACATCCCTAGCTCCTGGTAATGCTCTAGGCTAGCTTCATGTGTGCATCATGTTTAAATTCTGAAATTTGAACTGAGGAATTTTGGAAGCCTCAAAAACTTAAATAAAAGAGGGGCAAAAACCCTAGAAATCTCATTCATTGTTCCAAAATGTTCTTCTTAAATGATTGATAATTTTTGGCAAGGGTTCTGGTCCCAACCAAAATATTGAACATTTTTAAGGATTTATTTTTGGGACTTTGAATTTAATTCATTAGCTATTTGAATTTGAATTATATTCATATAATTAGAATATAATTTCAAATATCCCTGAATTATTTTGTGAGCTTTTGGAAAAGTCCATCTAGCAAAATAAAAATATTCAGAGGAGCTTTGGCATTGTTTGAATTATTATTTTTAATTCAAAACAGTGGCAAAAGAATTAAATAAAAGAAAAACAGAACAGAATTAAATAAAAAGAACAGAAACTTACCTGGACCTACCTGTCCAGCCCAGCCGGCCCAGCTCCCCCACCTGGCCGGCCCAGCCCACCTCCACCCCCCTGTCGCCTTCCTCCTCTGCCAGGAGGACGGGCACGCGCCCGGCGCGCGCGGCCACGCGCCCCGGCCACCTCCTCCCTGCCTGGCTGCCTCCTCCTCCCCTGGTTCCTCCCGCGACGCCACGCAGCCC